>NC_091025.1:15155000-15182500 GCF_041296385.1 Aphelocoma coerulescens | reverse complement strand
CCTTGGTAGCCGGGGTGGCCCCGGGGAGCGGGGAACCGCTCCGCTCTCCCCACGCAGTTCTGCCAGCGGGGCTCGTCCTTCAGCAGCGGCACTCGCCGCAGCTCGGCACGGCACCTCCTCGGCTCGCCCACGGAAACCACTCCGAGCCCACGGGGGCTGCTGCCGCTCTGCCCTGCCACGCTCCAAGCACCAGCAGTGCCCAGCCTGCAGGCTCATTTATAACATACGCGGCTCTCCCGGCGGGAGATAAAACCCCCCTGTCCCCGCCAGCCTGCGCGAGGTGCGGGGATCTCCTAGCTGAAAACTTGGAGAGAAGCGAGAGGAACAGGAATTCAGCGTTCCTGTCAGTGTGTGTGCAGCAACCACAGAGGCAAGGAGGATTTGCAGTACTCCAGGCAAAGTCTCCATCTCATTCCCCAGCAGTTGGGTCAGGCAGCGCTTCTCGGCTGCCTCTGTATGGGCAGCTGGACAACAGAGCACACAAGCCTTGGGAATGGCATCAGAGTGGGAGCTGAACTGAAAGAGGGCAACAGTCAGGGCAGAAAATACCATAAAACTTTAACTCCTACAGTTTACAAATTCCAGCTGAACATTTGTATGGTCTGGGTGGTTTAAGGAAAAAAAAACAATTTAAAAAAAAAAGGAAAAAGGTAGGGTATCTGAACTCTGGGGCTCTATTTCCAGTACAACCACCAAGCTGCTGTAAAACTCAGTTTACCTATTTGACAGGCTTAGTTAATTAATGTTTGTAAAGTGCTTTGAGATCCCTGGATGATAGTGCTATATAGGTATAAAGTATTATTATACTAGAAAGTAAAACGTCCCATAAAATAGATATTGCCCTAAATTCTGGTAAAAGTTAGTGCAATAATGTAAAAAGCTGGTTATGTGCCTACATTAAACCCAGATTTAAAAGCATTAGCACATCACCAATGTGCTCCTGTTTGGCATGTGTTTTATGCCCAATACCCTACTCTGGCACATTAACAATCTGTGTATTCATTTATCAGCAGTACATTTTGAATTGTATATTTATGGCACAGTGCACTTTTCATAGCTGAAAATTAATGAACATGCCTCTCTCGTAACAAACAAGCACCTGTGCTGCATAGTTAGTAATCGGAAACAGATTTATTTTTATTAGTGTATATGTGGGCAAAATTTTTATTTTTTTAAAACTATGGTATGCTAAAAGCTTGATTATAAGAGCATATTCTGCCAAAGGATATCTTTGTTTTATAAACTTCTCCTTATAATTTCTGCCTGTAATATTTTCTTTTCAGATTTAGTGATAATGCCTTCATATAGAATGTAATCATTTGTTTGCAGAGCATACTTGTCTTGACAAATCAAGTTCTGAGCTGTTGCCGACCACTACTATAACAAAATGAAAATCCGCAAGTAATGAGGAAGATAGAACTGAATATTTAACCATTTCAGCTAAGGAGCACTTCCTAAATATCTTTTCATATTGTTCAGAACTCCAGTCAAAACCTGTATTACCTGCATCAGTTTGGACAAATTAATCCTGGAGATGAACTCTTCCTATTTCACCAGTTTTCTTTTTTATTATTTAAGCACAGAGTTTGTCCCAGAAATCAAGGAGAGATTTGAAACAACAAAAATCTATATATATTACTTGAAACATGCTCCTGGCCTTTAGTTTTCATCTTCATTTAACTTCCTACCTGCTGCAACTCTAAGAGGTCCAGGAATCTGTTCCAGCACCATAAAAAAAGTACAGTCATTCTAGTTAAGTCCACACTATCTTACTTATTTATTGCTGAGTATAAACATCTCCTGGCACTATCTTCACACATCTGTGGGCTGGTTGCTCCCTCTGTGGCTCCTTCATAGCCTGTGGCCTGAAGACTTTTTTGGGGTTAGAAATTTAAATGGAAGGAACACAGTCTTTCATCCGCCAGCGATAACTGAACTAGACCTGTGTACCACTCAGCACAAGATGCTTCAGCTTATGCTAACGCCTGCAATATCAGAGTCAAACAAAATAGTTGTCATTGATAATGGTGGCAAAAGGGGTAGCTTATTCATTTGTACTTCACAGAGTATCTGCGTGGAAAACAATCCCAAACTATGAAGATAATCAAGTATTTCCAGAGGTGTTAATTTGGGAGCCTCCATTTCATTTTAGTAGACCACAACTTCAAATCCGAACTTGAATATAGACTCTTTCATTGAGCTCTTTAATCAAATTCATTTGTAAATTAAGCTACAAACAACCTGTCAAAGCCCATTAAGACACCTGAACAAAACTCTCCTGGAGTATGCACTGTACACCACCATGCAGAATAGCACATCAAGCCTCAGATCTACACTGCTCTTCTCTGTGGCTTTCTGCAAGACTCTTGGATGCAAACATCCTTTTTCTATGGCCTACATCAAATAGTTTCCTGTTCACATACAAAGATGGAAATACTAATGTAAGAATGCCAAAACATCTAGCCAAAAATGATTGCTTTTCATTCATCCAACTAATGGCCACCTTGCTAATTTTCATTATATATCTCTTATGAGTTTTACAGTCCCTACAACCTTAGGAATATACCCTGTATGGATAAAAAATCAGCATTATTTTATCACTCCACAAAAACATCTACTTCCAAAGAAGTCTGTATTTCCAAGTATTTCTAATATAAAGCAACCTACTAAAAAAAAATTAAGAAAAAGCCTGACATATTTAATAGCATGTAATTGCAATAAAAATTCTATTGAAATAAAAATCATAGCTGATGCTGAAGCCCTGACCTCCATCAACAGGCTTGACATTAACTGTCAAATCAGTCTCGTCTCGTGCCTGGCTGTGGGGAGGGTAACTTCTTGCCATGTTCAGGAAAAGCACCAGGCTCAGCTCCTTCACAACCTGGGCCACCAGACACAGAAAACCCTTCTAGTGCTCCAAAATTACTATCCCAGTTCCTCATTTGAAAGGTGTCCAAGCTCAGAAAACAGCCCATTTCCCAGCACAGAACCAGAATGGGAAGGGAACAAAGTTTTCCCTCTCTGCTGCTGAGAATTGAGTGGTGCTTTTCACGGTCCGGTCACAACCCAGCGTGGTGTTTGAGCTGCGTTTTTGCTTAGAGCTCAGCGAATCCAGGATTTGGTTTTGGGAAACTTATGTGCTTCATGAGTTGTGAAAGAGTCCCTGGGTTAAACACAGTGGGGTTTTCAGAACACAGAAGCTGGGAATGGAAGTAACATGTGGAAATTTTGGACTCTTTGGGGAAACATGTACAAGGCATGCCTCACTAATAACTCACTATGAAAAAAGGCAAAATGTTCCTCTGTGTCAGTAATGATATCTTCTCAGTTTGGCCTTTTAATACTGATGTCAACATAAGCCCCATCCAATTTTAAAGGTAGAACATGTTTCAGTAATTTTTACCGCAATTCTCTACCATATTTTATAGCAATAATGCTGTTACTGTTATGATGATCTAAGGATGTAAGCACAGCAGAATTTGAAGAAGTAACAGCTTATATTAAAAACTTAACTACCACTAAAACAGCTAACATAACCTGGAAAAGCAGGAATGTATTTCAGGTACAAATTCCTTTTCAAGAACAGAGAAAGCAAAAAACCTCCAGCTCAATTACTGAAGTTAAACTCAAAACAATTATTCCCAGCCTATGCTTATGTCATATTTAATAGTGTTGTTTGATCTGGGGTTATTTTTATTTTTAAGAAACAACTTTAATATTTATTTCTGGGGGAAAAAATATTGTTAAGGACCTAAATTACTTGTTTTAGTTTTCAAAATATCCATTATAGCAAACACAGGAGCACTGAACTCGATGTACCTGTGGAGTAATTCTGCCATGGCCAGCGCTGTGCTGCTGTGGTGAAGGGCAGACCTGTAAACCAACCCAAGTCTGTCCTGCACCTTACAAACGTTGTGATAAAATGCAAGTTTATTATAAAGGTCACTGTCAGAGACTAATCATTGTTTTGTGGGAATCTAACCATGATGCCACTGATGACCCAACCCCTGACAGTCATTCTTTAAAAACACCTTTACCACACATTTCTGAAGAAATACGGGTTTGTGTGACACACCTTCCAGTGCTGGAGGATACAGTTAGTAGCTGAAGAAAATGGAAAATATGCTAAGTAGAGGTAATACCCTGCTTATTTTGTTGATATTTCTGGTCTTTCTGGATACTTGGGTGCAAATACATTTTTTTACAAAATCCTCTAATTCATAACTAAATAAAATACCCTTAAATTAAGAGTACATTAGAAATAGTTTAGGTCAGTAAAACTGAAAAAGCTTAACTCTCCTTATCCAAAGGCCAAAAGGAATTCTGAAAGGTTTGCATACTCAAGTCTTCTGATAACTGCCCACAGGAAAAAAAACAACTGTACAAAACTTGTATTATTTCCAGTAGGAACTTACTGTTAATTGAAGTTTTGATAACTGATGATAAAGTGCAAACTACTTCATCTACCACAAACTCAGACAATACTATTTGGATGCAGTTTGGAATGGAAATTGTCTACTATCATGTTTAAATATTAAAAACCAGAGGGGAGGGGCTCAGCTTTGTTTCCCTGAGCTCAGCACACCACAAACCACGGCATTGCCACCATTTAGCTTTTGTCCACAAATGTTTATCCACAGATCTCAATGCATTCAACAAAGAAAGCTCACCTGTACTTTAGAGCAGCAGAAACTGGAGCCTATAAAGACAACATTACTTGCTGGGGCTTACAGAAAAGTTTGTGGAAGCAAGAAGCTCATTCCATTTTGCTCCTAGTCCTATCCCAGCCCCATGATATCAACAACAACTTTGAAGTAGACTGTAGTAAACCCAAATATTTAAAGCCATACGTTCAACTCATTTCAGCACACATGACCTGACAGACTGAAGGACAAACATCACAGGTAGAAGCCATCACACAAATCAATACTACTGTGTCACTCCACATAGAGACTCTTATAAGAAATGCACATTGCAAGACACTTGCAAAGCTACACTGACTGAAGTATTTATAATTGCAGAGTGGACTTGACACAAATTAACATCTTATTTTAAAAACAAAAATACAATCTTTGTTCACAGGCTGTGGTGCAGGTACAAGCTAAGGGACCTCCCTATGACCTTGTTTTCTAGTCATTTCTAAGCTTTCCATTTTCTTGCTTTTATCAAGTACCTCTCTTTGTTCTCAAACACTTCTCAAGAAACCTTTATTGCAGCAATTCTCAGTGCTGGGAAGCTCCATCCACTGGCAATGGTTCAACAAGAGCCCCACAAAACACTGCTGTTGCATCACAGATCAGGAAAAAACATTTACAACTATTTCACTGCAAGTCCTGCAAAATAGGAATCCCTAACATAAGTTCAGAGAACTTTAAAACATAGAAACTACTAGGTGGGACAAGTACGAACTATCAAAAGAGGAAAGTTTTTCAGATCCTAAATTTGAGTTGGGATGACAGAAGAGGGAGAGCTTTTGAGTCTGTCTTCAGATAAATTTCACAAAGGGCCTAATATTTATCACATAAATTTACACACTTTTATAATAGAAAGCAAAGTCCAACAGAGGTTGTAGCAGGTATGTCTACACAGGCACCTCTTCACCTGTCACAGGGACGGAAAGCAACAATTATTTTTAAGGATCTGAAAGAACAGAGAGAAAACAAGAGTAAGGAAAATGGTATCAAATTGAAACTGCATGGACAATTTAAGCTTAAAGAATGTAATTACACAAACTAAATTATGGAAAATTCTCCTTCTGAGAAAAACAGGGCATGGTCTTTAGTCTGACAAGTGGCCAAACATGTTTCTTAGCCTGCTCAAAAAACTCCTGTAGCACCTGTGTCTCCTAGCACTGGAGCAATCCACAGGGAACTGGAATCCAGTCTGTAAATCACAGCACACCTGAGCACAGCTCCCAACAGTGACACCATATAAGATGGTTCCTTTCTTTCTTCGATCAAGAGTCAAGATATTTATTCTAGACCCAGCAGTGTAGTGAGGTAGGCCTGTGACTTTAGGCAAGATGGTTAAAAGCAACTGATTTTTCAGAAAAGCTCACTACTGGCAGCTACTGCTTTTTCAACTGGCAAGAAGATCCTCAGTTCCTTTGATTTCTGCTGCTCATCTATACAATGAATCTAATAACAGACACATATATAGTGACAAATGTATTATAAATATACAATTAATAGGGGTGTGAAGGTTGAGGAAAACTCACCTGTTGAGTAATGCTTTCCACTAAAACTCTTGAACCTCCCCTTCCTACTGAAATAATAAAATACCCCCTGGGTTTTGTAGGGCAACACTACTACACCCTGAAGTTCCACATCAGCCAGATGCCTGGAGGGATGAAGTTCAGTATCAGTAGCTCCAGCCATTCCTAGCACAGTCTCTGACGTTCCCATCTCAATCAGTCTCCCCCAGTGTGATCTCTGACACTGCCCTGGGAGTCCCCCCACCCATCTGCTATACCCCCATCTTCTCATAGACCTTCTGACCAGGCTGGGGGAGAAAGTGCTGCAGCATCTCCTCTGCAGGGCGTGAACTGCTGCCTGGTGCAGGTATTTCAGTTCTGGGAAATGAGAGGGCTGAAGGCAGCAGAGTCCATTTTTTTTTTACAGTTATTTTGTCAGAGAAACGATCAGTGAAAGACCTGAGAGCATGTTCTGCTTTTAGAGAAGGAGGAGAAGTACTCAGGAGAAGTTGAGGAAATTTTCTATCTTCCTCCTCTCCCAAAAAATCTCCTTGTTCTCATTTTTGAGTGGAGACAGCTCACCAGCTCTGTTTTTTCCTCTCCATAAATAGTAGCTTTGGGTACTCAGAAAAACTCTCAGATATAAAGCTGGATGCTATTAAAGTGTTTATTATTTTCAACAACTGTATTGCACAAAAAGATTCTGAACTTGGTTTTCTCCCATCTGTAAGTCTAATGCTGCTGTTCCTATGCAAGCAAAGCCCTCCATTCAAAATCAGTCCTGTTCTCTACTTTTTCTGTTTTATTATGATCAAAATGCATATTTATACCATTACATAAAACTCATAGAATATGTAAAAGCACATAACCACAACTGCAGTAAAAAATGGACCAGAAAGGACTTCAATGATATTAAACTAGCAAGTGGTTTAGCTTTTTTCCAGAAAAGAAGTCTCACAATGAGTTTTCTTTGTCCCTTAAATGAGACAATTTTAACATAGTAGTTTGCTGTGCTTTCAGTTTGTGTGTAAACGATGTAACAAAGCACACAATTATTTTTTTCTCACAGATTGTAGTGGAAAGCTTGAAGGAAATTTTCTTAAATTTGATGCTTACCTCTTTCCCCAAAAGAATATTTATCTTTAAAATAAAATTTAAGAAAAAAAAAAAAAAAAAGGAGTTATATTATTGGTAACAAAGGTTTTAGCATCCACTAAAATGTCATCTAAAGTTGCCAAATAAATACTTACATGCTGCTGATGACTGTTTGTTTAGGAAAAGGAGATTTAGCTGCTCACATGTTCATTAGCACACACAGAGAAATGGATGAAAAATTCTTTTGGTACTTAAAACTGATGCCATGGCTGCTGCTTACAAGTATTTCTAATACACAGTGGGTAAAAAGTGAATAATGACCAGATTAAGATATTAAAGGAAAGCAATGATTGAACTTTTTTTTTTTTTTTTAAAAGAAATAAAGCAACCAACAAAAATGCCCCTTCTTTTTTCCTGGTTACTTTATAAACTCAAAATGCTTGAAGCAGATTGCCTGTTATTTTAGCAAATATGGTGATTTCTGAGCATGCCTGTGCTTTTACATATTTGAGTTTTGCAATGATTCAGGCATTATTGCTCTGTAATAGGTGTGGCTGCCTTTGAAATGTAAGCTCACAGCTTCTGTAGTCAGTGAACCATTGCTGATAGGGCTGACTAGTCAGAAGCAAAACTGGCTAGTTATGAAACTACTATAGTATATTCTTTATCTCATACACATTTAAAGGATTTACCTATCTATCCCACTGCAGACCTACTCATTGAGTAGGAGCCAACAGCATATGATTGTGTTAATTAATCTGCTATTGTGAGTAAAGGAACAGCTGCAGTGGTCTCGTGGATACGTTGTCAAAGGAAAACAATGTAATGTTAAGCTTCTGACTGCATATTCTGTTACAAAGGAGGTTTACGAGAAGTTAAATTCATAAATCACAGATCATTTTTATAATAATAATAAATATCATCTGACCTTTAAAGGAAAGGTTTTAGCATTCTTAATTTCAGTTTGAAATATGTTCTGAAACACGATACTTAAGCTTTAACCCAATTCTTTGTTTTGAAAACAAACATTCCCCAGAAATGATAGGAAATGGTAGTAGCTATAGAAATGACCTCTGACTGTACTAGATACATGCCATTGTAGTTTTAACAAAGATCAGAGCCCAAAATATCAAGTTAAAAGAAGAAATTGTTGGCTTCCATCCAATACCTCTTCTAATAAAAACACAATTTCCAATATTATACAGAAATGCAGAATGAAAGGAACATTCATTACAGGGAAAACACTTATTATTTACATAGGATTTTATCTTTTTTTATATATGGAAAAGCGTACAAAAAAGACTTTTTTCTAAGTAAAATAACATAATCACTTTTGTGATTCAAATCTACCCCCTACCAAATCCTTTTGGACAGTATATACATCAATCCTTTCATAAACACCCAAGTGGTGACTGACCCAAAAGAGAGAACAAACAGGACTTTTTTATGGCTGGCACTTAGAACATAACCATAGAAAATTATGTTAGAAATTCAAGTAGGAAAAGTTTCACAATTCAAAACTGCCTTGATTAAATAGGAACCTTGTGCCATGGCCAGCATGATTTTGTGAAAACACCTTGAGATCCTTTTAATTCAGAAGTGAATTGCTTTTTGAACGAACAGAGGAACATCTGATACAACCCTCATTTTAAATAACAGGGACCAGATTCTCATTGGGTACAATCAGCAAAGCTCTACCAGCATTCATATGCTTATGCCACTTTACACCAGCACAAGATCTCATCCAAAAAAGTACTATCTGTCAAGCAAACATGTCAAATTATAGAATTCTTGCTTTGTTTTGTTTATTTCTTTTGACAGCTGTAGTTGGCTTTATTGGCATATATGCTTTTGATTATATTAGCTGCTATTTTATTTCTCTTTAATCTTTCATGTCTGTCATCTTTTTATTTTCTCCTTATTTAAAAAAAATCTGTTAAATCTGTGAAAACTAAGACCCAATCCAGACCTCTGGTACACTGGAATGACTGATGATTTCAGAAGAACTACGCCAATTTAAGTCTCTACAATGTCCTGGCAACAAAAGAGATGTTTCACTTCAGCTGGAGTGCAACATATAAGAAAGTCTGAAGCAGCATTATTCACAATTTTAGATGTGATTTAAAACAAAGAAAAAGAAAGGAACATAAATTTAGATACAAATCACTAGCGTACAACTTGGTAACCCAGCAGTGACTGTATGGCACCAAACAACAGATTTCAATCCAACAGCAGCCTCCAAGGAAAGACAGTAGAGCCAGAAATTAGGACCCCAGTGTTTCAAACACACGAAAGAGATATCTTCCAAATTAACGTGTTGTTCACAATAAGAATCATTTCATGACTCACAAAATGCAGCGTGACCTGTGGATACCCAAATAAATTAATAAACCTAATAAAACCAGTGGATGTTCTTTGCTTTTAGAGAATGTTGTTCTTCAAAGTAAATTGTTGTATTTGTCCATCCTGTATGCTCCAGAAATAATATATGAGTTTTTAGAACTACCATCTTTATCTGGGTTCGTACACACTGTCATTTAACAGATCTGACAATGCTTTATTAAAATATCAGCACGTACCTTCCTCCTGAAATACACACACACTACTCACCTCAGCTGTGCAGAACTGCCAATTGCTTGCACAAGGTCATTAAAACAACACTTTGTGACTTCAGTAAGGCTCTGTGAATTCACCAGCATCATTAGCAACTGGGTTGATGACTTCAGTGAGGTTGATTGGGTTGGGTCTTCATGGATATTTAGTATTGTGGTTTTTTTCTCAAGTCAGAATTCTCAAATAGAACAATTTGTTGGACTTTTTAAAGCCTGATTAAAACACTGCTATCAGCTGAGACTTAGTTTGATGTTACCCACTATTTTCATTTGATAAAATATGCCATAATTTTGGAGAAAATCATATATATATTTAAACAGGAAATTACAGCTTTGATTACAGTACAGTTGCTTTCAGGCTAAGAAGAGAAGAATGCATGGAGAGAAGCAAATTCCCTAAGTTTCCATAATGGAAATCTAAAATGTTCCCAGCAAATAATTGAAATGAAAGGTACATTGGAATAAATATTAAATTCAGTCATGCTTATGACTGGAAGGCCACCCATGCAGCCTCAGCATCAGATATAATAACATTTTTTCCTGATGTTCCCTTTCCTCAGAGACTAAATGAATCTATTCTGCCAAATAACAACTGATTTTTATCTCAGAACCAGTTTCTCCTGGATGTTAAACAAGTTCATCAGAATGATGCATGTTCCTCTGCAACCAGCTGGTAGTGACCTATATGAGGTGAGAGAGGATTTCATGATCCCTTGGATGGCCAGAAAATAAACTGAACTGGGACATAGCCCTTGAGCTGCCCATTTGGCTGCTAACAACTGGTAAAGGAATCTCCAAACCACAGAACATCCTAAATGGAAATAAACTTGTCTCTAACAACTGAGACATCTACCCTTTAATTAATAGAAGTGTGAAGGGTGTTGCAGCTATCTGGAGATTGCTTATGGTTATATGTCAGTCAACATATCAAATTAGAACTATTCTAGGAGGTTCCATCAATTGCCTGAGTTGAACAACTAGTACTGCTTTAGCCATCAGAGCTTAGCAGCCACTACTTATTAAAGCTGCCTGCTTAAAAACTCACACTAATTTCTATTGTAATTGCATCTATTTCAACGGACTGGACATTTGCCATTGTGTGACAGAAAAAAATGGTCTCAGCCAGTTCAAGAAGAATAATGCAGATACAGAGTTATCAACCTACTTGATAGCTGATACAATAGTACTTTTACTTTGGACCTACCCATGATGAATACTGGCTGCAGAAAGATCTGCAATTTTCTAAAAAAAGAACTACAGAATCCAACTACAGAAACTCAATATAGGCTAGCGTATAAATCACTAGACTGAAACTCAGGAGATGCTCCACTGGCTCTTCCACTGGAATACTGAATGACCTCAGGCAAATTCTTCTGCCTTTCTTGCCTAAGTTTTGCAAAATATAGAATGGAATTAGCAATATTCTACTTCTGCTCAATTGAGATTTATCAATTTAAAAAATATTGCAAAAGCTAGCTGTTTATGTACTAGACATGTAGAAGCTGACCATATGATACTGGTTAACTCATTTTATTTCAAGAACGGTTGAAATAATGTGTTACTATAAACAGATCTGTCCATCTTGGAATGAAACACAGATCTCTATAGAAAACTTCAAAAGAAAAGGCAAAATAGACTCCAAAACCAGGGCAGGATAAAGAATGGACACCATCTACAAAGAACCATGCATGCAGGAAAATCTTTAAAGCTTGTGAGCCCCTACTACCCTAGAGAGTCAGATAGACTTTCCTGAGACATTGTCTTCTGAAAGCAGGGACAGCAAAGTACTTGACACCCTCTGTTAGTAGAATGAAGATGCATCTACTTCTAATGGCTGACTTCATACAGGTAATCTGGCATTTGAGCAATTAACTAAGTTTGTCAAGACTTATTGTACTTACTGTCCTTATTTTACACAGTCCTTATTCATAAACCCTAAGATCTGATCACAGCCTTAGCTAAAACTTCAAGAGTAACTTCCAGGGAAATCTTCCTGCCAAAGACCCTCTCAGCAAAAGGACATCTGATTAGCTTCATGGTATATGTGGCTTTTGCCAGTATATTATGGACAAAAAATATATTTAAAAGAAAATGGGAAAGATTTGTGAATCAACACAGCAGGAGAAATAACATTAGCACAGATAAAAATATGCAGTATAATCACTATGCAGACACAGAGAGGTAAACAATAATAACATACTATAAAATTAAAGGACAAAGATCTTCACAAATATCCTATCTCCAAAGCCCACTCCCAACAAAATGAGGCTGTAGGAACAGATAATAGCAATACTACACAATATTCCACCTAAAAATTGATGGTTAGAGGCTGCATATATGTGGTAGGAGAAGACAGACATTACCACCCAGGAGCTGGCTGGTGGGTATAAGAATGTTGTGAGTTGATGGTACATGGAAACTATTCACTGCCTCTGCTGGGGTTACAAATAAAGGCTACAAATTCAATGGCTTTCAATCTGAAATCTCTCCTCAGTATGAAAATAAATAAATAAGCAAAACAAAGCAGCAAGAGAGAAAAGTACTGATGAGTTTAGACTCTGTTCACCTCCCAACCCAAATGAAGATGGCAGCTGGGAACTACCAGCAGGACCATGAGAGAAGGAGGATTACCTATCCACAACCCACTGCCACTCCACATCCCAGCCCCAGAACAAAACATCTGACCAGGACATTAGGAAGTTCTTGTCATTAGGCAGTCACCTGGAAACAGACACTGAACAGATCGCTTCAGCCATTGGAAGCACTGCCTGATTGCTGGATATCACTTAGTGCTACAAGTAAATAGCAAAAGAACTAAAAAAAAAATCTTCTAAGGGAAAGGGAAGAAGACAGGAGGAGCATAAACAGTGCTTCCTTTTGAGACTGCAAGCAATGAGTAACAGCAAGACAGACACCAGGCAAAAAGCAGTTTAATTCCTGACAATACAGAATTAAAAAACCTTAATGTTTTTAACAGTTTTCAGTTAACTCTGACAATAGAAGTTGTCAGTGAAACTGTATTAAATGTGCCATGCATGATCAAGAGTCTCAGTATCTCATAAAGAAACAGATTTAGGGGGTTAATGTTGACCAAAGCCTAAATTCTGTAAATCCTGGTAACCTCCCTTAACCAGATAAACTCTGCTAACCCTGTTAAAGGCTTGTGACACAAGGACAGTATAGATGGGAACAAAGTTTGAACTATTCAGTATCTGAGATCCAAAAGAAAAGGAAGGACATGAAGACTTGTTTGAAAACCAGAAGATGTAGAGGAATACTTTTATAATCTAATTGTCTAAGCCAGTAGTTTGAGAATGCTATTGGCACAGATAACCAAAAGATCTCAAGAACTTTAAAGAGTTGTGAGGCAGAAAAAATTCATTAAAACCCCTTGCCATGAGGTGCTAGGGCAAGAGAAACAAAACCTGCTGCCTTGTCTGCTTTGTGACATCCTTGAAATAATTCTACTGGCAGATTTTACACCCAAGTACTAACAAAAATTACATCTCGTGTTTCTGCCAGGAGTCCCAGTGCAGGGGACTCCAGTGGAAGCAGCCTGCAGTACAGAAGGCTTAGGACTGCTTGTCTCCTCTGTTCCAGAATAGCAGATTGCTACAAACCTTCAGTATCCTTAAATATAAATGCATTCTAGTGAAAAATGAGAGAGGTGGCACGTCAGAGCTGAGTCCTCAAGGGCTGAGCTTCTTAGGCTGTGATTTTGGGCAGACTGCAGTGAAGCAACCGTTGTGCACATAGGTATCTCCTGAATATGCCACGTACTATAAGGAAAGGGGGACACATCAGATAAATGATTTGGCAGCTTTTCATCCAGGTGGAGGGGACTGTCATTTTGGCTCTCTGTAGCTGTCTCTTGTACCTTAAGTTTAGAGTTACTGTATTCCAAAACCCAACAAAATATATAAGGGCAGCCCCTCAATTATATCCACTTCCAGGAAAGAGCTATCCAGGAAACGGTTGCCCAACCATTGCAGCATAACAAAGCTCAGAAATGTCAGAAATTCTGGGTATCTGCTCCCACAAAGTACTGATGTTGGGTTGGATTTCCATAGCCAAGGCTTCCATTTTTATATGGTGCAGCCAGTACCAGGAAAATCAAGTATTTTTCACACAACAAGAAACAAAACAAAACAAAACAAACAAACAAAACAAAACAACCAAAAGAACAAGCCAAAAAAATACCCCAACCTCAAGCCAAAATAAAACCATTAAACCCCCCCCAAAAACCCACCAAAAAAAACCCTAAAAGCTCCACCCCACAAATAAACCAACCAAACAAAAAACCCCAGATATGATATTTTACATTATTCACTCAGCCCATTGTTTTTCTGTGTATTTTCACCATTGCATTATTAAATCCTGTAATAATATCATTTTATTTAAGGTATTCTCATCATATGCATTACAACACTCATCCCCTAGAACTGTTATTCCTGGGAAAATAAGAAATAGGGGGGGAATTATTTTTTCCAGCTCTTTATTTTCTTGTTTAGTCACTAAAAGAAAAAACTAACCACATCAAAATTAACAAGGTTAGAAGACAGAGAGGCAGATTCTGCCATGAAGACATGCACAGATCTGGAACCTCCAGATACATAACCACACACTTTAGATCAGTAGGGAAAAGATGATGTTGAAGTGAATTATGGCTTTTCCCATTCTATGTCTTTAAGTACAGAACAGTCTGTGTAGGGCATTGCCTTCTCCCCTGGAAAAAGCATTTACAATATTCTCCCAACTTCACACTAATGTTATCCCAGAATGTATATATTCTATTGTTTTTTAATCTATTTCTAAAGCAAAATAATTCTTATTGAACTGTGGAAGAAAAAGATCCAAAAGGAATTTTAATTAAATAAATTACAACAATGTTATTTAACATTATTATTTTTTTTTTAATATTGGTAAGTAAAGGAAGGAATATGGCCATTCTTAATTTCATTTGGTGCCATGATAAAGTAGAAGCACTGGAGAGTGGTAATCGCAAGAGTAATTTTAACTGCACACTATAATATGCTGGAAGTGACTTACAATGGCATCATTATGCAAAGTCTATTATATTTGTCAAAGCCTTTTAAGTAACAGCAATGGAAACAGTGAGAAGAATACCAAGATGGGCCATCAGATGAAGAAGGAATTGCATTCTATGGAAAACTATTTGCACACCTCTTTTTGAATCCTCTCAGGATAGTTTTAATTTTAGTGCTTCTGCGGGGAAACAAACACTTGTACTGATTATATGGGTCAAGGTTTATTTTTTAGGAGATAACACCTCACTATATGAAATTACGAATTTGTAAGACAGTACCGAACCACTTAAGCAGCTATTCTTAGAAAACAAGATTCTTATCTGATCAAACATTTCTTGGTACTTTATGAAGCACAAGTCAAAGGACATTAAGAATCACAGAAGAAAGACTCTTTAAGGAGACCTAACCACTCATCTGAATTATACTATCCAGAATCACTGCCCAAATGGAAAAAGCATATCCATTTTTTTAAGTAGCATTAGTACACAGTGATTTTTTTATGGCATCAACCAGAAAAACTATTCTGGCTTACCCATCACAATACTTTCTATCCCAGCTTATTATCTCTGCAAAGCAGTAGCCCAAAACAGCATCATCAAAACCACTTATCCAACTGTTCATAACTTGTGCAAAAATGTCTTAAATGGATGGTATCTTAGTATCCCTTACCAGTATTTAATGTAAACAAATACACAAAACATAAAGTAGTGTGATCAATTAAGCAGGAAATCAGGGAAGACAGAGTCCTTTGAGATCTATGCATTAAAGACATTTGCAAGAACTATTTTTCTTTCTGGAAATAGTTTTTAAGTATATTACAAGAAGACAAAATTAACCATATTCTTAACTCCTTTGACATACAACAGGTTTCAGAGGAAAAAAGCATTGTAGTAGTATTGCAAGAAGCAACATCAGCAGGGTTACAATCCCTCTCAGTTTTTAAAGCCATGTGCCCAGTCCTGGGTACACAGGTGTGCATCTCCCTTTTACATTTTGTAATAACATTAAGTCTCCCAAACAGTATGTTTGAAGTCAATATGTCCACATTGAAAGGAGTTCCAATCATATGCACACCTGAAATGGCAGGAGAAGCTTTAAAAAGTGGACTTGCTAAATTTTCAGTCGAGCCAGCCCTCAAAACTCATTTTCCACTGCAATTTATAGAATGAAGACTCACAAAACTCATACACATATTAGTCCCTCATTTCTCCTCTAACATTCACATGCATTCAAAAAAGTGGGTTTTTTAAGACAAAAATCTTTCTCCCTTATATTTAACTCTATGTTTCTTGTTCAATTTAAAAACAGCAGCAAAATTAAACTTTCTCTTGATGAAAAAAACTGACTGCATGCACTATAAACATCAACAGCTACCAAAGACATCTCCTAGGTTTCATGTCCCAGTTGTCTGATCCAGAATCCTAATTTGTCTAATGTACAGTATAAGCAAAGCAAAACCACACTGCAGAAATCTGAAACACCATTTCAACTACTCTTAATTTACCTTTTATGGCCCAAAGCAGGGGCTGAGAGCTGCACTCCATGCTCCAACCATCTTTTGGGTACAGCAGAGTCCAGTCATAGAAACAGACAGAATCAAATATTTCCATACTTAATATAAAATAATGTGAACTAAATATATCTGATCTTCTTTCCCATTAGATCTAGTACTCCTGAAAAGCTATGGCAGAATTTGCATTCAAGATGCTGACCAATAAATGCGTGTTTTAACTTACTGTGGCAAATAAAACTTTGTGCCATATGGCTGATTAGAGATATTCTCTCTCTTTTTCTTCTCCTCTAAACAGCTGGGTGAGTAACAACAAGCAAAAGACAGTCAGCAGCTGCACACTGTTATCATTACTTTGATACTGCTTGAAGGAATCTAAGCCTTCCACAGGTATGCACCTGAGATTAGAGGCAAAGAATTTTCCTCTCTAAATATGAGAGGAAACAGCTACGGGAGTTATAATTATGTTTTACAGGTGTCATCAGAACAATGCTTCCAAATTTTACCCAGAACAAACATACTCTTTTTCCATTTTGTGATCGAATTTTTCAAAGACCTTCAGGGAAAAGATATTATTGTACAAAGGCAACAACAGTGAGTAAATAAGAATAAAGGCAAACACTTCTATTGCAGACTTCCCAACTTTATCTATTTCACCCGTGCAACTTTAGTAGTTATCCAATAGGATCTGCAAACAGAGCATTAACTGTTCAAGCTCTGTGTTTGATTACTGTGTACTTGGGATTCCCAGGCTGGAATGCCACTGAACCCCCACAGCTGGCACAAGTTGGTAATCAGAGGAGAATTAACAAGCCACGTGGCTCTAGCTCCTCATAAGTCAAAAGGTATTTGGAAATGATAATGGCTGAAGGAACTTCACTTGATATTACCTTCTTTACACCCAAAGTTTCAGAGGCCACAGGAATGCCTGATCTGAGGAGTATCAACTGCAGCTGGGGCTGAGTGGGAAGAGGGAATTTGAAACAATAGGTAGAACACACTGCAAAATCTTGGAAGATTGTGGACACCTCTCTGGCCACATAGCTCTTGCCTCACTTTTACCATCCCATCTGAAAGGAAATGTAATTGATAGCTCTGAAGGGTAATGTATTTTAAGTCTTTCATTGCTGTTTTATTATAAATTAAAAAAACAAACAAACAAACTAAACCTAAACCACAACTGCTGTGATAATAAAGATGTTTATGAGACAACTGCAGCTGTGTTAGCTCCTCTCCCTAAGGTAAGTGACCCCACCTGTGGAAGGAAAGAAGGCAAACACTTTTTTTTCACCTTCTCCTTCAGGGAGCTGGACACTGTATTTGGGTTTCCACTTTGGAGATTATCAGTATAATTTCTCAGCTAATTTGGATGGCTGTTCTTCCTTCTACATTAAATAAGTGCATGGGAGGGATATTTCCCAGAACAGTACAATTAAAGAGAACAATACAGTAGTTATAAGCAAAGCTAATTTTTTTCCATTATATGTTTACATTTAAAAAGTTTTTAAGATGATTGTCATCCAGTCATCATACTAAAACTCACCACTAGAGCTATGCACTCAGGCACAGGGTTAAGAATTTTGAGAGTTCATAATAAAAGATGTGTAAAACAGCACAAATCAAAGGAATACTTGTACAAATTTCACAAGCAACTATATTGTCTCATGCAACTCATGAATGGGAAAAATAAAACTCATTGGGTATATAAGGTTTCCAACTAATCAGGGAATGACAATTACAATGCCGCACTAATTGTGGTCTTTGTGAACACTGAAGGTCTTTTTCTATGCACACAGATACATTTTCAGGACAGAAACCACCCTTTTATTGTTTGAAAGCATCTAGAAATCTCTGGACACTACTCTACCAGCAGCTGTGTTATTTTTCTTTAAGTTTAAATTATTGCACATGGCTATCGTTGCTAGGTAGGACTTGGCTTCCAGCTTTGTAACACTGATGGCTGAAGTCTGGGCTGGACTAAGAAACAAGCAAAAATTCAGAGGTGAAAATTACCTCTGTGGGGGTGGTTTGTATTTGTTAATGCCTTTTTAAAATTGTCTTGGATATTTGCTTGAGCAAGGTATTACCAGTCTCTGCTCTCCAGGCATCCTAGCACTTGTACTCTTGTTGCTTTCAAGTTCAGTGTCACCAAGATACTTTCAGGCAACAGATCATCTAATAAAGAACAATATGATGTCAGTGTGTAATGACTCCTTGAGAAAAAGAGTGATGTTATTCAGCAATACAAAGAGACAGTCTCACTTTCTTCTCAGATAAACAACTTGGTAATGAAAGATTTTTTTAGAGGTATAGAACAACTGAAGGAAATTTAAAGGGGCATAGCAACTTGTGTGTTAAAAAGCCCAAACACCCACATTTTAAATATTAATAACAGAGAGAGCCACTGATTCCATTTCTATTGACAGGAAATTAAAAAATAAACACATAAAAATTCAGACGAGGATTTAAAAAAACATTATCCAGTGACAGACGCTGAAGAAAGGAATATTTCTCAAAACACAACATTTACAGAAAAGCAGTAAAAATTATCACTATGCTCATGTTTGTACTAAACTCACATTTGATGTAACTGATTAAAATATAGTAGATGGCACTGGTACCTCATGCAGGATTAGAAGTTTTAAGCTACAAACGCTACACAAGTGTACCTTAATAGGCACACGATGCACAGCAGCCAAGCAGTGTCAGGAAGGTTTGAAGTGTACCTGCCTTACATTTCTTCCTACACTTTAAGTCCACTACTACTGTCAAACAATGCTAAACATCTATACTGTAAATGCAAATCAGGTTCAAATCCCTGTATTTCTTAATTCACTGATGCCACCAGCACTCTGCATGTAGCAAAAAGATGGTCATTACAAAAAGATATCATGAACCGTTTTTAAATAGAATACATTTACATTTACCACAATCTTATTGCTAGTCTTGGTTTTGCTTTTTAATAGTGCTAAATAGTCACTTGGGAAAGCATGTTCTGTACAAACAGTGCACACACAAGCTTAATTCTTCAGCAACTTCAGACAGGAGTATAAAATGCAAGCTGGAGTCCAAAGGCAAGGAGGTAGAGCTCTAATAAATCTGATTCAAAGCCTAATCTGTCTTTTGTCCGTACAGCCTGTGGAATATTTGAAAGGGAAGCAAACACACCAGCAACCATTGCATGTTATTTGTCTCAGGGGAAGTTCTGAATTTCTGATCACCCACCCCATCACAGATAATCAAAGGAAGCACCCAGCAAACCAAAAGATTTCAGGGCAGGTCATCTATTTTTCCATCTCTCTCCCTTCATATGGGCTGCATTCCATCTTATCTGCAGGCTATGCTATAAATGGTAAGAGTCTAAGAAAATAGTAGAGGTAATATTTTTGTCAGCAAGAACTATTCCTAATGCTACTTCTGTGCACTCTTTGTTTCAGCATGCAATGGAGTGGATGGACAGCTTTTGTGATTTCCTCTGTCTGAAGTGCAGTGCCTCTTTCCTAGTGCACAATCTTGCAAGTTTCTTAGAGACATGACATTCCTGCTGCTGGCACTGTCACAGGCAGACAAACCCAGTTAGCTCAGTGCTAACTGCCCACTGAGTTTGATCATTGGTGTGAGACAGGGTCACACTGACAAAGTACCAACCACAAACCTGGAAGAGTTGTAGTTCAACACTCTTGCCCTTCTAATTTATGCTTCAAAAGATGATATTAACTGGTATTATAACAGAAAATTATTCTATTTTTAATTCACAATTGTAGTAACCAGTTAAGAATACAGCAGCAGAAAATAAAATAAAAAATTAACTATAAAGCTCACTGGCAAAATAAATCACCTACATAACTCTTACATGCTCAAAAGCTGTGATAAATGGTCAGAATTGTACAGTGTTACTCTAAGATAGTGAAGAGTTGATAAGGCAGGTTGAGAAAAGCATGAGCAGGGCCTCTTGCTTATCTTGCACCTGGCTCAAGAAAAGTCTTGGATGCCTCATGGCCCAATGTTTCAGCGAGGCACAGGAGAACATCAAGCCTCTGTACCAGCCAAAAGCCACACTCCCTTCACTGTGAAAAACAACACTTGTTATAAATCTGTTTCATTAAGGAGATAAGGGTGTGCACAAAGACCCTCTGATGAAGGTCAGAGAGCTTTTGCTGCTGCCTCAGTACGTGGAGGAGGAGGAGGGCCAAAGTGTTTGTTTCTACCTCTTTGTCAATTATAAATTCTGACAGGGTAACAGAGACTCTCATTAAGTTCCATTAACATATTGACATACACATCCCTCAGGATTCAAATGAAGGAGAACATGGGACATGCAATGCATGTATGACCAAAGTCACCAAACCCTGTCCATAACACGCAATTGTTCCATCCCCTTGGGACAGACCACAATTTATAATTTAAACGGGAGGCTTCGGGGCAGAAAAGGCCAGAGGAGGAAAACACCTCTGGACGAGGAAAACACCTCTGAAGGAGGAAAACATCTCTGCCTGCTCAGGACCAGCCAACAGACTGCATCTCTCCCCTTCTCCTGAAGGAACATCTTGAGGTGAGCTTTGCGCCTCCAACTGAGTTGGAGTACACTCGGGAATATTCATTTATATATATATGTATATAAATATATTTATAGCTATTAGAATCTTACTGTACTTTCTGCCATGACACATATCAGCACTCTGTAGCCAGTGCATTTGTCACTGGCAATCCTGAACCTGCTTTCCTGTTGTTTCAATAAACCTTCAATAAGCATTTGTGAACCTGGATCATGCAAAGCACTTGTTGAATGAGATCAGACCTATAGTACTGGATTGATAACTGCACTAACAGTGCTTCTGTACTCCTTTAAGTTCTTCTTTTGAACTCAAACAGAGCTAGAGGGCTAAATTGGCTGAAATGAAGCCCAGCTGCACCCAGCCCCTCTGATCTCTGAGGACTGGTTGGGACACAAGGGGGTTTATTTTCTGCTAAATACCCATGCCCTTAATGCAACAGCAGCTCACTCATCTTTCCATAGTATTAATGTCAATTGATGTTCGTACTATCCCTCAGAAAACAGTACAACTGTCCCACAATTCTTTTTCATGCAGGAGTCAGATTAGAAGGATACTCATTTTCTGGTAGTATTTTAAGAGTAAAAAACATTATTCCTTCAAGGTGTACATCAAGGTGTACAACCTATTTCCTTTTATCCTTTTTCTTCTGTATGATTCCACATGTGAAGCTGAGAACAAACGTTATGCAGTTGATTAAATACAGTTAAAGACACAACTAAGGAAGCCACTTTCTCTACTTAATATATGGAAATGACATAAATGAATCAGCTCAAGTGTGGATTGTCTTTTTTTCTTTCATTTTAATTCAAGAATTTACAGAATTATTTTAAATTGATCTGATGACTTTAACGTTGTTTCTATTATAGTACCTACCCATCAGAGACTGTTTTGAAAATTACTGAATGGAACCCAGTGTCTGAAATGATCATTATTAAAGAGTCTGCCCTATTTAATTTTTTTTAAACTGAACTTTTGTATCTTTATTCTCAGTACAGTAATCTTAATTTTCTTTTTGGTTGTCTCCTATGGACTTTTCTGCGAACAGAGCAACAATGAAAACAGAGAGTTTTGAAACACTACCCTCTGTACTTGCCAAAATTTACTCTACAGTTTAAGAAAGCCCTGCTACTTAACGTCTGGTATTTTCTTTGGCTACAGAACCCTTTGAAATTCTGACTAGAGCTGTGAAAAAACAGATGATGAACAAGCACAGTAGTGCAGTGTATTGAGTGTATAACTTCAAAAAAAACTTCCCAAGTTTTCTAGGCTCACTAGCCTCATCAAGCTAAATTCAAGTCAGCAGTGCTATTCAAATACAAGTCAGGAAGTAAAAAATACAAAAATGTTTATTCAATCAGAATTCTTTCAATAGAAAGCATAGGAGCTTAATGCCAGTCAAGGGCAGAAACTGGCTTAAAGCCCAGTAAGACAACATCACTGGATCACACACTCACCTAACTGTGGTACCTGGACGTCCAGGTATAGTAAAAACTATACTTTACAAACACTGTAAATTGCATGTTTTACACTGTAAAAAAATCCACTCAGTTCCACTCAAGTTTGGCTGATAAAAGATCATTTCCTGCACTTTTGGGAAGAAATAATATGAAACTAGTGCCCTACACACTCCGATTCTCCACAGCTTTGCACAATCGTTTCTATTTTTGCAAAACACATGTAAACTGGCACAAAGTGCTACCATGCTGATTTGTCTTTATTTCCCACTGTTAGGAGTAACAGATTAGGAGCAGAAGACTGAAGGGAAGGACTGTAAATCACTCAGGTGACTTTGAAACTGGGAATAACCCTTGATAAACCAGTGTGAACAGCATAGACCGAGTTTGACAGTGCCTGCATCTCCTCTTCAGTGTCCCTGCCTGGGTGTTGCTTCAGGGATCCCCGATCAGTGAGGTAACAGAAATAAATTTACTCTTTGTGTTCTAGCCCTGACTTTGTGGTTATCCCAGCTGCCTGCCTGTGCCCACTCCCGCATTTGAAACAGCTGGCAGGATCTGGGAACAACCATGTCATGGCTAGCGAAAAAGTCAAAAAAGCCAAAAAAGCCAAAAAAGGTGAAAAAGTCAGGGGCCGAAGAGGCTGTGGTGGTGAATCCCGACATTCCAGGATGGCCCAGCACCGAGCGCTGGACCCCTGTGGCCACTTTCCTCGCCACAATGGCTACGCCAGAGACATGGCCCGAAATAGATGACGGGGTGGTGGTGAACCCCCACAGGGTTGAGATCGCCATGCGCGGATTGCCCTGGAAAGCGGCATCCAAGTCTTCCCGCAAGCTGGCTGGGAGGCTGGGGTGGCTCCTGGCCACAGGGCTGAGAGCTCTCGACCGGGAGGTTATAGCACTGCAGAGCAAGGTGAGCGAGCTGGAATTGATGGCCTATGCCCGAGGTCGTGACTGTGAGGCGATAGCACTGCAGAGCAAAGTGAGGGAGCTGGAGTTAGTTACCTACGCCGGAGCTCTGGAACGGGAAGTTACAGCGCTGCTGAGTAAAGTGAGAGAGCTGGAAAGGGAAGTTGTGACTTTACGGGCTGCAAAGATGATTGCACATGAAATAACCACCACTCAAGCAGAGCAGTGCTATGAGCAGCAATGCACTATACAGCAGCTGGTGTCACCTAGGCATAAATATGTGGAAAATAAGGTTTTGATCTCCCAAGTTCGTGCTCCAACTATGAAATCTTCACAGGATCCCAAGGAACAGGATGGAAATATTTGGGGTGAGTACTCAGACTTCGAGATTGCTATTTAGCCAGATTTCGCAGATAGTGGGGTGGCACAGATCACACATATTTACACTCTGAAAGAGTTCCAATTATGCACTCCTAGACAAGGAAATCCCTTTGAATTAGAAATAATAATTCTAGATGACACAGTCTCGTGGGGATTGTGGCAGATGACTGGACCAAAAAGCAAAAAAAATCTGTAGAATTTTGATCCAAGTCATTCCAAGGCACCACTATATATTAAACCCTGATGGGAAAATGAATTAAAGATGTAGCTTGGGCACTGCAAGAAACTGAAAGAATCACAGGCCAAAATAGCATAACTGTACACCTTCAGTACAAAACACAGTGAGGACCAAAAATCTTTCAGATGGTGTCTTTCCCAAAATATTACCCACAGAGGAAATGGAATTGTTTATACCAATGGATTCTGCAAGCCCTTTATCTAGATGTGATCATTCATATAATAACTTCTGACAATGCAGTATAGTTTTCTCTATCTTCTTCCCTTTATTCTATATCCTCTGTTAATATCATATTCTCAAGTGCTTGTATTTCATGTATCCTTGATTATTTCCTGTGCCTTCTCTAGGGGGGGATGCACCTGAACTATGTTATTGGTGTCACAAACCAAACTTCCTGTCAAAGTTCAAACTCAAAAAGCACAAGCCACACCTCTCCAGTCTGTGGCCAATTACCCCATTGCCAGTTACCAAGCCTGGAGTAATATTAGCAGAAGGAGCTGGAGCTGGAGCAAGAGTGTATGTATCACTGGACAGAGATGACACTCCTGTTTCCTTCCACAGGCTGGCTTGTTGTGCTTTTTAGGCTTGTATTGCAAGCACATATCTTGGATACAATTCTGCAAAATTAATATGTAAATACTTGTGTGTGGTTGTTTTTTACTTGTAACTAACTTGTTATTATTCTTCCTGAGAAGTGTCCATAGAGCAGGTGGCATGTGTGAGGTTTAACTTGGCCATCCAAGGCAGCTGTTCCCTTGCATTTGGGAGTAACTGCTGTACACCGTGGAACCTTGCAACATTGGTTACTGAAGAACTACATCCCCTTCAACATCATAAATTCTGTCCTGAGCTTGAAGGCATGTGTTGCTTTGACCTGGCTGCAGAACCAGTTGGCATAGAGGATATCATTCAAAATCTCCAGGACTACAAATCACAACCTACTGGTGGTGCCTGACTGACAGTGTGGGCTACTTCCCTGACAGGAGGGGTGGAACACTTGGCTCAGAGCATTATATGCTTGTTTGTTTATTCCTTTTCCCCTACGCTTAAGTGCCTCTGTAAATCCCCCATCCCGCATTTCCAGCCCTGGCAGCAGCGGTCTCTTGAGCAAGGGGGTGGAAAGCTGGGAGGAACGGGTTAAAAAGCGGAAGAGTGGCGAGGAGGACTGTAAATGGCTCAAGTGACCTTGCTGCTGGGAATAACCCTTGGTAAGCCAGTGTGAGCAGCAGCCTGTGACCCCTGGCATGGACTGAGTTCAACAGTGCCTGTGTCTCCTCTGGTGTGCCTCTGCTTTGGGGATTCCCCGGATAGCGAGGTAGCAGAAATAAATTTACTCTTTGCATTCTGTGTCTGAGTTTGAGGTTGTCCCGGCTGCCAGTGTCGACTCACACCCCCACTCACCGTGCAGAGGTGTCAATGCCAACACACTGTGCAGGGGAGCAGAGAATCAGGCCCCACAGTCTCTGAAGACACATTAGCACAGGCTCCCGTGAAAGGATAAGCAAGGACACTAAAACCACTGAGGAAAAGAACAATAATGTTTTTCATTGATAATGCTATACATGTTCTTAGTAATGAGTCTCTCTCTCAACTCACTCTAAGTAAAGCAATTGGCATGTTCTTTAGATAGAGCAACAGTACAAATACAGCTGTGTATATCTGACACACAAGCGTTTGATTTTGGACTTGCTGAATGTTCAGATAGTTGATGAGATCACTGTTGGTGCACATAAAAAGAAAGGTATCTGCAGCATGCCTAATTCTGACACTAATCACCCTCCTCAACAGACTAAGAACCTGCATCAGGATCACTCCTGTGCATCTTTTCTTGCCCTAAGATATGTTTGCAAAAAATTGCTATTCACCACAGGGGAGCTGGGAGGAGAATGCCTGGGAATTGATGGGCATCAATTGTACCCACAGCTGTGAGTTCTTCAGTTCTGGCTGCTGCAAACATACTTTCAGGTCTTTTCACAGTTCTTTCAGTGCAAAAGAAATGGAGCCTATTCCTTGGTGTTATTTCAGCAGCCTCACTGGCTTCAGTTTCTCTCCCTGTGTTCAGTCAGCTACTGAACCTGTCACTTATATGAAGACTGGGAGTAGAACACAAGAAAGGTAGTGCAATCGTGCCCTCAGACACTCGAATATGGACAAACTTCCTGTGTTGGTATTTTACATTAAAGGTAGTACAAATGATGTTTGGTAGATAAGCAACAAACATGGATTCCCTTGTACAGTAGTATTTTCATACCTTTCCCTTGTCTGGATTTCACAGCTACACTGTTCTATTGCATTGCCCAAGTCATATGGCCTGGTCCCTTTAGTGTCAATGAAAGTGAGTTTGGTTCTCACTGCAAAGTACCAGTATGTTCAAAAATAAGACTTAAAAGAAACTGCCAAAGAGACAGTAATAGAACACGTTCTGTATTTTTTCACTACTCCTGCTTGCCCTTTTCAGTAACATCCACTTTCATTCCTTACCCACTTTTCAAAGGAAGTTCACTATAATTATACTATTGTGGTCACCATCAAAACGTCAGCATTGACACACAGTTACTACAGAGCAGCATCTGAGCAACCACAATATTATTTCTACACAGAATAGGAAATAACCGTGGCAATCCTGATACCGTTGAGTGGTAAATGTGGTTCTGGGTTGCCTTAGAGTTCTTCACTGTACTGGCACCATACCTGTTTCAAGTTACTTTTTCAGTGACAGAATAACAAGTAATATATTAATCATAACAGGTATCTACTTGATTAAATATATATGCACATGCCACATACCTAGACCCATATGATCCATAAGATTAAAATAAAGGCACTAGAATATACAAAATAACAGTAATTTTCAACTTCCACTTGTGTAATTTTTCCTCTTTACATATATGGCATCCTTATAAACACATCTATTTCCATTTACTAATCAAAATCAAAGATGTTCTGTTCTTTCCTTGAATTCTCCACAAATTATGAAAAATGGCTGTTTGCTTTCCTTTTGTTCACAGAGATCTTTGAATCCCCTTTGGTCTCAGTCAGATCATACCTGGTATTCCATAAATCTCCCAGGAGAGAGCGAAGTGTGTAAGATGGATGCTTAAGACATTTCAGAAGTCTTTTCAGATTTGCTTCTGTCCCTCTCTGAATAGTTTTGTTAGATCATTAAAAGGAAAAAATATGCAGTTTTTGATAAATAGGCTACTCCCCTACCTTGGTGTTAGATAAAATGTGAGTAGACCAGTTTTCAATTACTTTAGCATATGATATATGTGGTAAGGCATTCCTAAAAATGTGCTGAAGAGGTCATCTAAAAAGAGACACAGGAGGAAAACATGGCTAGAACTCAAGAGAGAAATGAACAGCAGGCACAGCTGACAGAAGTATGACTGTATAAATCCCACTTACAGCCATTCTTACAAAGCACATTTAAAAAACAAATAGCAGTAACTCTACTGCACATTTAGTGATTTTTGTTGGGAGATCCTTAACATTAACACTGCAG
>NC_091025.1:15107500-15150000 GCF_041296385.1 Aphelocoma coerulescens | reverse complement strand
GAGTTTTTTCTGTTAAAATGTAATTCTTTCATCTGATTAAAAAGTTATAATATAAAAACCTACACACTTTCCCTGACAGGATGTATGACACTGAGAGCCTACTTACATTTACTGGTGACTAAAGGAGACAATCAGATATCAATATAACAGGTCTTATTTTCTTCAGTAAAAACAAACATGCTTCCACAGCAATTGTTACTGCACATATTTTGCTTTTATTTTCACATGCTTTGATATGAATGCATCAGGTGTGAAAATAAATTTTTTAAATAAAGGGTAGATCAAATTAAAAATAATTTTAAATTAGTGGCCATGGAGAGAACAACAATGCAGGGTTTTTTGCTTCTGAAGACAGGAAAAACTTCCCACAACAATACATTTAACGAACCAGAACACTTGGAATTAAAGTTTTCAGGGCACTCAAAACACACCAACTTTCACATGCATTGTTTCGAATCCTCTTCAGAATCTATCAGTTCGACCTCACTCAGAAGACTCTGGGGCTGTGTTTTTCAGAACTTTTCCTGACAGCCCTGAAAAGCTTCAGACAGAATTTGAACGATTTCAGGATCTTTTATTTCTGATTGCTCTATGGCATTGTAAAACAAAAGTGACAATCTTTATAATAAAGAGGAGTATTTTTTCCCCCTCTAAATGTGTAGGATTTTTTAAAGTGAAAGTTAGAAAAATAATCTTCTTCATCCTGACATATTTTCAATCCTCTTAACACAATCTCAACAACTATATATAGTATGAAATTAGCTCTCGCCTGTTAGCCTTGTTCCTACATAGAATTTTCTAATGTGTCTCACCAGTAATAAATTGTAAACGAGGCTCTGACTCTAAGAGTAGACTGTGTTTCATGGGTATTTAAACAACAGCATTAAGTACTATAGGAATCTCTGGAATGTGGAGTGCAGATTTATGTGTCTTAACAATTTCTTTACTGGTTTGTAATAGAGCCAGCAAACTTAACACTATTTTTATATTAATTTGGCCTCAGAAGTAGAGTATACTGGAGCATGACAAGAACAACAAAAGTAAACTGGCATATACTTAATAACTGTAACAGTGAATTGCCTCCAATACTAAAATATTTATCGAAACTGGGGGGAAAAAAGCTAAAAAGAATTACCCTCAACAGCCTGCTACCAGCTCTTTAACAGTGGGCAATGTAATGCCTTAAGGTACCTCAAACTGTCTTTCATTTTCTAGACTTAATGGCTGATTGCAGAAATCAATGTTGCCATTAGTAACAGAGTATTTGTTATGGCATGATTTCCTCTGTTGTTAGGCTTGCAGAATGATTACAGTATTAGTGAGGTGCTTTCTTTATAAAGGGCAGAAGATATAAGTTTCAATTTACTATCCATTAGTAAGTGACTTTGGAAATATACATGAGGCCAGAAATCTTACCTGTTATTACTTGGAGGTTTTATTTCAGCAGTCATAGGCTAGGAACTTTAAAAATTGTACCAGGAAGCTCAATATTTTATAGACATCTCCAATGAAATATTATCTGCTTTGCTATTTCGTACACAGCAAGTTAACATGACATACAATACAATTAAAATGTTTCAGTCCAATTTCTATTTTTCTTGTACTTTCGAATGGATGTGAATTAAGCAGAAGGCTTCATACAAGTTAAAATCTGCACATAAGTTAGAAGATTGTCAAAAGGTTAGTAATTTGTATTTGTGAATCTCTTTTTAATCAGTCCGGTGGCCAGGTACAAGGACATAGCTAAGGAACTGACATGGTTGTCAGAGTGAGGGCAGAGAGGTGAGCCAACATGCTGTTTATTAACTACAGCTCAAAGAAGGCATTTTTCCTCACCCTCTTACACGGAGCACAGGGAAGGATCTGCAAGAGAGACACCATGAACAGAAGAGGAGAAGAAAACCACCTTCCAAAACCTGGAGGGAGAGGCCCTGGAAGCGACTGCCATTGGTGGCTGCTCAGCCCCTGCACAGTGGGAAGGTGTCAGCTGAAAGGCTGGAAAACCTGCCCTTGGAGGGGAAAAGGGTGAGCAGAGAATTAACCTCGAAGGTATTGCAGGAACCCAAACACAGATGTTCTGGCAAATAACACCACGTCCCTGTGGACTGTAGGAAACGACCTGACAAGAGAATGCACAAACTACTTTGCTGCCGTGATTTCAAATATAGCTTTGAAGCTTTCAGAGCAGAGAGGGAAGAAGTTACCATACCTGAAGAGGAGGGTGAGGAAGGATGAGGGCTGTCCTCCTGAGCACTCCCCGTCTGCGAGAGACCCCCACCTACTCCGCTTTCTTCAGTAATGTTAGAGGACCCTGGTGTTGTTGACCTGCTGACAGACTGAGACTCTTGATCACTTCCAGACCCACGCCGCTCATCGAGACTACCTTGAATTATTTCATCTTCTCCTTTCCTGTCTCTTTTGTGGACCCTGGAGTGAACGACCACTTGGTGGTATGTTCTAAAAACCCTTCCGCAGTCCGGGCATTCAGTTGGCTTTTCTTTTATGTTTCCATGACTTTGTAAGTTGTAATCTAGTCCCTGGTTCATACCATGTGACAAAAAATCTCTACTGCCTTCTAAAGGGTCTAGTTTGCTTGGCAAGTCTCTCTGATTGCCCATTTTAGTGCTGTGAACCAAATCAGCAGGCATTTTCTGCTTAGAGCCATCTGCTCCTACTAACACATACTCCCGCTTCTCCTTATCAAACATAACTCCAGCATTTGCCAAAGTGTCTTCGTGGCTGCGCTGTATCTGCTGCTCTTTAGACAAAAAGCCATGTTCCATGGCCATTCCCCTTGCCATAAGCTGCCAGGCCTGATAGCTGTTTACTGGATCCATCTCTGCTGCTTTGGCGGCAGCTTGTAACCTTTCTATACAGCTGGATTTCAGAGGAGGCACCAGATTGAGACAGCCCAATAAAGAATGTTTATCCCCTTCAGCAATACTGTGGCCAATGCCAGAAATGGGTGAAAGGAGCTTCCCCAAGACTTCCTTCTCTTTCATGGGCATATCTCCTTTGTTATAGATTTGATTTTGTTCGCTTAAGCTCGCTTTGTCAGGAGGAAGAAACCCGCTCTGCAAACATGACAGGTATCTCGAATACAAGTTTGCGTGAGCTTCCTGGGACATGCTGCTGATGGAGACAGGTACTTCAGGATCATTAGGAGATTTGTTCTTTACAGATAACTTATTCAGGTGAACTTTCATGTGGTTTTTAAGAAACCAAGGCTCTTTGAATCGCCTCCCGCAGATCTGACAGCAGTGTTCAAAGGAATCCTTGTGCTTTCTCATGTGGCCTTTTAGGAACCAGGCTTGGCTAAACACTTGGCCACACACCTCACAACGAAACTCATTGGTGGATTGCTCCCCATTCCCATTGGAGCCCTGGCCCTGTGCTGACTCTGCAGTTATGTGAGCCTTCTCCACGTGGCTGATCAGCTCCTCCTCCTGCGAGGCGGCAAAGTCACACAGAGTGCACTTATAAGGCTTGTGTAGGATCCTTATGTGCCTGTCCAGCTCTTCTCGCTTCTTAAACTTGCCTTTGCAAAACGTGCATCTGAACCCGGCTGTCTGAGCAACAACTTCTTCCTGGACACTGACTGGCTTTGGAGAGGGAACAGGGTTGGAAATGTCAGGTGTGTTGTGATTAGGTGGCACGGACAAGTTGCAGTTTGCGAGCGGCATTGGCTGGGTGTGCTGCTGTGCTTTCACATCAGGTCGTGGCTGCAAGAGGCTGCTCTTCATCTGCTTGTCCCGAAGAATTGCTCTCTCCTCCAGCTCATGTAAAAGTCTGTTTTCTTCTCTGACCCTTCCACGACCTTTGCCGAGGTTTCCAAGCTTGTGAGTACGCAGGTGTATCTTCAGGTTGCCTTTTTGAGCTGCTCTGTGGTCACAGTACGGACACTTGAACGGTTTCTCTCCAGTGTGAGTTCGCATGTGTAGCGACAGGATGCTGTTAAATCGGAAGCGTTTCCCACAGAGGGGACAGGGGTACTTCCTGTTTTTCCTGGCATCATCCTCTATGTCGCTCATCTGAGACATAATCCCTAGGTTTTGTCCATTCAAGAACTGCTGCAGATCCACGCGCCCGTTCAAACTGGTATCAACCTCTCTATTGAGCTGGTTTGCCAGCAGGGCCATCTGGCTGCTGATGGGCTGGTTTGCTATGGACATGTGACTTTTGTCTTCTAGTGGCACTGACGCCTTCTCCTCGGGGTTCTGCCTGTTCTGGAGCTCCGGGAAGGCATGGCTGAGCTGGGAAGTGATCTGGTGCAGCTTCTGACTCATTGAATATTGCCCATTGAGGATGGTGCTGTTGAGATGGGCGTCAGCTTCTGGCACAGCTGAAGAAACACCAAGGCACAAACTAGCTTCCTCCATCTCTGAAAATCAGAAGATATTTTAGATTCAGACTGTGAAAGAGTTACAAGCATTGAATCACTGGCGTACAATTTGCATTTTATGTTTTACCTACTCATAATAATGCAAAGGAATTAGTGTAAAAACAATTAAAAGTGTATTAAGTGCCAACTGTGCTACACAATTTTGATCATACATGCACTTTCCTCATTCTGCATGTTTACCAAGAACTATTAATTACTATTTTAAAATATGTGACAATTTCAAAATCTAATTATTACAGAAGGGGCAACAGCTTTGACCACCTCCCTTGTCCTTCCTGTGAAACTGCACCTGTCTGCATTTCTAAATCTATAGAAAAAGAAATCTTATGCATCTCTCCCATTTTCATTAAAAAAGCCAGCAACCTCTCCCCCCCCCCCCCAAAAATAGAAATCCATTTGTAACTTTCGGTTCCATTAACCATATTCAATATATTACACATTCTACAATGAGAAAGATAGTTTTATGATTTGACAAAAAACCGATGGTATGATATTTACTGGTGTACAATAAAACAAGATAATGTTTTGGGAAAAAATAAAGGACAAGCTTTAGAACAATAAAAGGGATTTTGCTTTAGTCAACAAAAAGTGCAGTAATATCTCATTAAGCTGATTAGTATGCTGCTTAGAAACAGTACTAGGTGCTGTAACACATGATTATAATCATAAAAATCCTTCAGTGTTTGCAAGTAAGCATTAACGAGGTATATTAAATTTTAAGGAGACTGCGACTAGCAGCTTTGTAAACCTCTGAGATTAAGATTTAACCCTTCTGTTACAAACCACTGTTATTTTGTCATTTTGAAACTGAGCCCATCAAAAGGCACATAAATTATCTTCTGCCAAGTGTTTTAATTCATCATTGAGAACCTTCAAATTTCTGTTCCTAGGAAAACTTGCCAGATTGTAGAAGGAATATCTCTGCCCTTCGATGGGTAAGACATGTGATTTAAGACACTTTGATTTGTTTTAAAGAGCTCTCTTATGGAACTAGATAAAACCAATTAAAACCTGGGGAAGGTGTTGTGGAAAGCCTCAACAAGTTTAAGAATTTTAATAACTTTCCTAATACACAGTAATGACTACAAATTGTAGCTACACTATGTATATTGCAGGAAATTAGAATTCAAAGCTGTTTGTTAAACACAAGTGCTCTGTTCTGGTCTGCATAATTGTCCACAATAATCCATCCTTGCCACTTCTCTACTCTATACAGATATAATGTATCTATAAAATTCTGTTTAAAATATAAAGTTCCACATAACTAATTCATAAACTATATGATGCTATAAGGTTATATTAGAGCATAATTAAGGTCTTTGTTGTTCAGCTGAGTGATTTGACACTTTATTCACTCACAAAACTACTGAATGCTATACGTTCTTAAAAACTTAATTTGGTAAAGCCACAGAGAGGGTTAGGCAAAAGCATTTTTTCATTCTGTCTTCCACAAAGGCTCCAGGCACACTCTGGGTGGACACCCTGGTTCCTCCCACAGCTTCACAGTGGCCACTCGATAGACAATTCAAGGTCCAGATCTGGCACGTACTTAAAATGCGTGTAACTGTGCTCGTGGGAGTAGTCCAGTAGACTTCAAAGGGTGACTCTTGAAAGCCAAGTTCCACACATGATTAAGTATTTGCAGGATCAGGGCCTAAAAAAAAAAGCACGGGAGGTCTTCAAGGGGAGACCTCTTTGGTCCTGACAGGATGACTGAGGTTGTGACACAATGCAGATAGTGTAAGAAGTACAGGAAAGAGTTATATTCATGTATTAAAGATGATGTATTAAAGATGAAAATGAGCTACCTAATTTTACCCATATATAAAGCAGATCTTTTTCAAAATTTAACAGTCCTCTCATTCAGGTCATGTGTTGGAGACCCATTATTTGCATGCTGTCAATGTTATTATTTATAAAACATTAAAGAAATCAAGTATATAAAAGGACCCCACTTAAGTTTAGCTTGCAGTGTCTGATTTCCAAAAGTAGGCAGTAGGAGAACATAGTCAAGCCAGGTGTTTACCTAAGGGCATGTAGCAAACAAGGAAAATTCTTAATTTCCATTCAAGTTTTCCGTGCAGCAGACCACAGTCATTTAACATGTGGGTACATACAAACACCTTTTCTTTTTTTAAAATTTTTGAAAGTTTGCCTAACTTTTGGAACAAATCAAATTTCATGTTCAAAAGGATTAAATATGCAACTCAAGACTTGTGGTTCTAAGGTCTGCCATTGCCTGAAGTCGACTGAGATTTAGATTATCTGCCTACGTGCTTCTTAAAAAAAAACAAAAAAAAAACAAAAACAAAAAAAAACCACACAAAAAAAAAAAAAAAAAAAAAAAAAAAAAAAACAACAACCAAAAAATTATCTCCAATAAACAATAAGAAAAACCCCAAAATCTACTTCTTGCCTGGATTCCACATACCATGAGTGTTATTTCTCCCCACCATGCTTAAAGAATACCTGTTGCAAACAAGAACATGACAATTCCAGAAATGCATAGCATGTGCAAAACCACACAGTGAAGAAGGTTTAGATAGGTCTTTGTGAATTCTCATTATTCTACAGCAGCTTCAAAAATGCAGTCTGAATTTTATTTTTTCTCAGTTGATCTCAACAGGACCTGGTGCCTTTACATGCTCAGAAAGGTTTGGGTAGTTAATTCTAGCATTTTATGCTCTATCGAAGTTTGGAAATGCTGACAGATCCCAGGGGAATTTATTAAGTCTGATGTTTAACCCTAAGCATCAGTTCAAATGTATGGTTATTTGGACTGAGGAGGGGAGTTGTGGTTGAGATTTTAGTTATGCTGTGCCTCTTTTTCAAATATAACTTTAATAAACTTGCAACAGCAGTCGTAGCTGGAACATCGTTAAGTTTTCCAATTTTCCCTTTTCGCTCTTTTCTGTCTTCTAAAATCATACAGAAACATATAATGTAGAGTATAGATAGAACAAGTGAAAAAATAATGGTTTAGAGGAATACCAAATCCATAATTTCTCATTTAAATACTTATAACTTTGGGTGAAGTCAGGGGAGCCTAGCCCACATACATGGATCTTTTGGCACAGGAAATGTTATATATTTTTGATTAAATATGACGAAAAGTCAGCAAAGCCTCTGCTTAGTGAGCCACAAGCAGCTCTGAATGCCACCTACTTAGATCAGTTGTGCAGTTTCTGGGACCCAGCTACCACAATCTCAAGATGTATCCTTCACTTAAACTGCATTTCCACCCTCACCTGTCCCTGCTTCTTGCAGGTCTGTTCTTCCTCTGGCTCTGAATTGTTGCCTCTGTTCCTGACTCCAGCCTGGTTTCATTAAGGATAACCACAGCATTGAAAGTACTGCCCTGTGAACTTTCTCCTGCCATGCCCAGTTACAGCTTTTCTGATCACAGGGACCTTGCTACTGTCCAGCTCTCACAGAAATCACTCTTGGTATCCTTGAGCCCATTCGCAGCAAAACCTACCAAAATCTCATCTTGTATCCACACGCAAGACAGAAACAAAATTCATCCATCATTCCACTATGAATTAGGTAACTCAATCTAATTTGCCTAATTTCCCTAAAAAAAAAATCAGCAATTTCATTCTCTCCCTCTTTATCCATCATCCCTGTCTAGATCTATGACCAGGCAGGGTTACACCAGGTGGGGTAAGGGGCTTTCACTCCCCAGTGAGGCTCCTGCAGTTCATGGCACCCACCTTAGTGTCAAGGTATTCAAAAATAAAAAAGCTGGAAATGCCGCTGTGATGCAGGGAAAATATCTAGCTTTCAATTTTTAAATATATATTCTATCACATTATTTTCATGCTCCTGATCTCTCATATAAGGAAAGCACAGAATGTTTTGCCATCTCTCGTGCTGGGAACAGAAGCACAATGTTCTCTGTAGTTAACAAATGTTTACAAAATGAACTGCAAATCAAATTTGAGATTGTTAAGAAATTCAAAATATGTTTGTTGAAGTTTATGTAGTAAATTTCTGACCTTTAATTATCTCAAATGTTGTGTAAAGACAGTGTCCCTCAAGACACAGCACCATACAGAGCGTGTTGGGATCAGGAGTTATTATGGGCTGCCCTTTCTAACCTAAATAAACCCTCAGCTCTTGCCCAAGTGAGTTGCTGGGGCCAAAAGGCCCTGACCTGACCCTGCTGCATACATGTGCTACAACCTAGCTGGGTTCACACTGCCCTGGGCAGAGCAGGAGCACCCTTGGGAAGCACCACACCAACCATCCGTGGCCATCCGGCCTCATTCTGTGCCCAGTGTGCAGGATCCCGCTCCTCTGAGGAGGAGCTCAGCTTATGAAACTCACAATGGGATACAGATATTATAAAAATACTGTCTCTCATCTCCTACATAAAGGTGCAGTGAGACATTCAAGTCCCTTTGATGATACTAATAGTTATTTTGATTTCACTCGCATTTTTGCCCTCAAGACTATTTCCTGTGATATCAATAGCAAAAGTTCTGGCTTTAGCCATTTCAATTGAACACACGGATTTTATTTAACTATTTGAAATGGATTACTGGAATTTAAAACCAATTATGACACCAGAAATGCCTGTCATCACAACTACATTAATGTAATACGAGAAGCTCAGCTTCCTCTTGCTGGAAACAGAGTGAAAAAAAAAAAATATGGCAAGCAGAATGACAGAATTTAAAGATAAATCTATGCCTACACACACATGTAAACATATGCAGGCACACGCATATCTGTACACAGACACATATGTGCAGACACACACCTGTTATCTTTGTAAACAGATGGACCAAATTCAGCTCTTATTTACACCTGTTCATTCCTGCTGGACACACACACACTCTGAAACTTTCCCCTCTTCAGTGCTGTAGAGAAAACAGTCATTTTAAAACCACTGTTGTGCTGTTATTATAGCTTAGATTAGGTTAGTTAAAAGATTTACAGTTCAGTAAGCAAAGTAATGCTTTACAAGCTCACGTGTTTAGACGACAAGCTCGCTCTGGCCCTGATCCTCTAAGCAGTTAGAGCTACACACACTGTTACTTATGCGTTCAGAATATAGACCTGGTATTTATCTTTCCAGCTAGAAAAATTCACATATATCTACATTATCTTGTGGTCCATTGGCAAATTCTGAATACTCCAATACAGACTGCTTCAGTTCTTAGCAACTCGTAAACAGGTATTGCCGAGATCAGAATATATATTGAATTTTTATTAAATATTGTTCTTATTGTTGCAGCAGAAACAGTTGAACTAAGGCTGTTATAAGCATAATACACTCCTGTTAAGAAACACAGAACACCAGACTACTGAACCCTTTCAGGGTCATTAAACAGCTGTAAACATTATTACAAAAATAAACCAGAGATTTCATGCTTACATTTTAGCCCAGAGCTTGGTGTGCTGAGCAAGTACATTTTTTTCATCTCTTACAATCAACGCTGGTGACATTTGGGCATCCAAACAAATTACATCACAAATATTACTGAGGTGGGTAGGATACTGAGCAGTTTATTTGCCAGATGATTAATATATAAACAGTAGGGCAGGATAGATGACCTACTCTTCTTTGACTGATTTGTAGGCAATACTAAGAGACATAGATGTAAATAGTTAGATTTTAACAAAAACGTGTGCACGGAAGGGGAGGGGAGAGATCAGCTGTATTTAATGCCACCAGGACAGCATTATCCAGTCTGATAAAATGAAATAAACATTAGGCCAGATTCTATTCTCATTTTAGTTATGTAAAATAGAGTAATTGCATCGACTTCATAGGAGTTTTGGTTAAGTAGGTGTCCTGTTCCTTGGGGTATAATATAATTATATTAGGAAAATATATGGTTTCTGAAGTATAACAGGATGTCTTCAGAAAAAAGAAAGTTGACCTACAGGTAATGTGTCCTATCTATTTGTTTTTATTTAAATTTTATTAAGGCCAGTTTGGCAATTCGTTATCACTATTAGTCACATTAGCACATTTAAGTTTTGTAGGCATTGCAAAGCACACACAGCTTGTCATAACAGAGAGGTGGATCAAAGCAGGAGTGGAGCACAGCCTGTCCAGAGCAGTGGGGGAAGCAGGGCTGCCCCCATCCCACAGCCCCAGGAGGCTCCCAGGGGCTGCAGCTTCACACCAACACCATCTTCCAGCACCCGGGACCACGCAAGGGGCAGCCGGGAAGGCATTTGACAAAACTGTAGCTGCTTTGTAGTGCTGATATTTAAACAAGCTGCTTATTGATTCCAAAACAAAGTGCTCCTTTAGTAACAACAGAGCCAACTCATTCCACAACAGTTTTTATGTCTTAAAGAAGGGTTAGCAGAGGGATTTTGAAGTTTCAAAAGTCATTAGCAGAGAAAAAATGGTTTGCTGAGGCTGTACTGCCTTCGCTCTGGGCTGGGAAGAGAGCTGCTTTCTAAAATACCTGTTACATCTGTAGGGTGCTTTCTAGGTAGCACAGCCTTTGGGACTGATAACTGATCAGTGGAAGATAAATCACCAGAACAGCCTTTGGCTGGTAGCACCCATGGAGTGGCGGACTGTGAACTGTTTGTGATCACAATCTAGGAAGATGAGCACAGAGGAGAGGAGAGGTCATTTATAAATCTCACTCACTGATTAGAATAGAAAGATTAGAAGAATGCAGACAAGCTGTTTGATTTATTGCTACTTTGCATGTGACTTAGCAAAATCTGTTTTCCTTCTTATTTATTCCATTTCACTTGCATATACTTAAGAAGTCAGATCCAAAGAAGAGAAAGATAAATAATTGGTACTGAAAGTTCAGTAGATTAAAAATTTTTTTTTTAAAAAATCATGATTTTTTTTTTCCCAGGAACTGGTTGCATCTGTGATCATTATTTTTTAGCTTATAAACATTGATTCTCATGTTACTTTTTTTTCCTAGTGATCTCTCAACAACAAAAGTAAAGATAAGAGTGATACCAAAATTCAAATTGGAGCCTTATTTGTGGAAAGCTTCATTAAACTAAAGCTTCAGTTACTTTAGAAACATCATTTTTTAAAGTAAATTTGTTATTTTCATGTAATTTGGAATGTATACAACTGATTAAACCCTCTCCAATTTGATCAATTTCCTGTAGCTCCTATCTGATCATTCACTTTAATTAATCTAACTGGCATCCACATCGGATTGAAGAAACCTTAAAATTAAGCCTTTAATGAACAACTTCACCATCACAGAGTACAAATAAAATAATAAAATGCCTGTAAGACTTTGCAAAGCATATTTATTATTTCACTTTTTGTCCTTTTTACAGCATGAAAAGGGCTCTGAATCTCCTCATCTGAGGACACTGCACTGTGCTGAAGTCTGCAATGCTCTAACCCACTATATAATACCAAAAGATACTTAATGTTGACCCTATTAATCCTGCATTCCTCACACAGGAAAGTTCCAAATAAAAGGCAGAGCATTTCAGCTGGGTGAGGACAGGAGGATCAGGCCCTCTGAACCAATTCCAAAGAGATCAAGAAAGAAGAGTTAAGACCACAGAACTCAAAAGCATAGTTAGAAACAATTTAAATCCAAACCTGTAATGCTGGGCTGATGATTTTATTTTCATTTCACAAAGGCTTAGACGTAGATTTTGTGCACAACTAAACATAATGTCAAATGCACATATGTCCCAAAGATCAAAGTATGATTGACTGTGAAATATTCATATGCGATAGCCCAGTGAGATTTTGTTCACAAGGGCACCTGTCAGAAGCATAAGCTTGGATACAAATCATCAAATAAGTATGTAAAATCATTACTAAAATCCAGGCATGCAATCAGATAGTCAGTTGTCTGAAACTGCTGGACTGTAGCCAGCACAGTGGCTCAACAGACTAATGCTTTGGTCTTTGCAGATCCTCAGGGCCCTGGTTCAGTTCCTCCTGCTACTGGTCAGGTCAACTGTCTGTACCTAGTGTTGACTTTCCTGGCACTTAATGCTAGGAGCAAAGCAAAAAAACCCGAGTCCATAAGTTGCCTTTGACCTGAGCCACAGAAACATCTGCTGGTTGAGTCACGAACTGCTTGTTGGCCAAGTTTAACAGGAACCGAGCCTGTTGCGGATCAGCTCTCTCAGCAGTAGGTGTCACTGCAATAAATAGATGGATTTCAAGGGACAAAGACACACACTACCAGGGAAAATACATAAACAGAACATCCCTGAATAAAGAGAGTTTCAAAAAGAAGTATGTGGTCCAATTAGGCTTTTCCTTTAACTTTATGCAAAATGTTGGAAATCTGGTTTAGGGAAGAATTAAATTGCACAAGTGGGACTGCCAACAACAACGGCACCGTAATTCTGTCCTTTAGTCCTGTGCCACAGAGATCCTTTAATTCACATTAATCACCTCCGTGCAATCCCAGGTCTATTAGGTAAAGACTGTTACAGTTAAACCTTTGGAAAAAAAAAATGCTCTCTAACAAATTAAGTAATTTTCTCTAGTGGAACAAAAGATCTAGTTGTATGGAAAGACACTGCACACTCAACTGTAGTTGTGGGACTGAAAGACCACAAGGTTAGCCTATTTTTTCTTAAATTAGAGAGCCCATGCCCAACCCTATCTGCATACAGAACAAGGAAAAGGAGAATGCTTTATAACAGCTTGAGGGGTGGGGGGAAGATGTCTCAAGTATAGATTTAATTAATAGAATGCATATTTTGAAGAAGCAGTAACCAATTTATATTTGAAACAGAAATATTTGGTATGCCAAGTAATATCACAGAGATGTCAGCCAAGTCTACACCATATTTGGTTTCATTATCACAAAATGGTTTGTAGGATAATTAAGGATGCTCCAAATTGCATGCTATTGAGTTAGACTGTAGACAAAACAATACATCACTAAGCATATGGGCTACCTGTGATGACATCAAGACAGAAACTACGTGCCTAAGAAAATGTTTTAAGAAAAAAGAAATATTAATACATTAAACCTTGCATAACCTGTTGCACATGAAAGAGAACACATGTGACAATACATACTCCCAAAGTACATATATAATACAACTGCATTTATTCTACTTCCAGTAACATTGAACAGGGAACAAAGGAGAGGAACAAATATAGAGAGAATGAAAAGATAAATCGCTGCATTCTTCAAGGTCAGTATATTTAAGAAAACCAACATTTAAAAAAATATCACCCCCCATGAAAAGCATAAAGGGCCACAGTACAAATGTGGAAGGAGTTAAACACCTCCTTCCCCCCAGCAGTTACTTCCACCAGCTCCTGTCCTGGTATTCCCTGAAGGCCTCCAGCTCCACTGACCACCAAAGCACACTGTGATCTATTCAATCAGAGGAGAGGGACACCTTTGCTAAATGTTTCTTTGCTGGGTACAGAAATGTCCTACATCTTTTAATACAGTGTAAATGGAAACAGGTAGAAATTCAGAAGTAACTTGCCCAATTTCAGTGCTCCAAAAGGCCATAAAGGGACCAAGGTTTTCAGAATTTCAGCACTGTAGAAATAAGTATCTCTAACCGGTCATTTCCACATCTCATTTAGGAAAAAGCTTGCCATGTATCTTGACTTAAATAGATGGCTCATCCTCTGTAAAGAAGCCAGGGACAGCATCCAGAACTCTTGACACCCATTGCTTAGTCCAGTATGCCAGATAGCTTTTCTTTATCAAACAAAATTGACTGATGAAAAGCCTGGGTTTTAACTCATGGCAAACCTGTCAACATTAAACATTTTTTTGTTAAAATACTGGAGTTATTTTTTTCTTAATAACTGAGATTCTTGGCTGTTAATACCTTCTATCTCCAAATTCTATCTTCTCTCTTCCCTCAATCCAACTGATTTATTTTTTCCTCTCCCTATAACACATGGACTTGGTGACAAAAAATACCACACATAACTTAAATGGTCATAGTGATTCTTAGATACAAGTGGCTTCGAGGAATTATTACTCATCATATTAGTTTAATACTAATTTCCAGCGGGGGGGGGGGGGGGGGGGAAGATAAAGCTGAGAAAGCCTTAGGTTCAGTGGAATGAGATGGAATAAAAGATGCAGTTGAAATAGGCAGGGATGCTGGGAGGCAGGCTGATGCAGGAAAAATAGAACAAACATTGCTCAGAACACCTCTTGTGTTTGTAGTCTCCCAAAAAGTAGAAAGAGAAAACTCCTTGCAGAATTAAGTGGAAAAGATAGATGAGGAAACACCACACAGACTAAGGCTACAAAAAAATGGACTTAATTATCACCCAAGTAAAATGAAACAGAAACAAATCCTCTTTATACCACTGGTGTTCTGGCCTGCCCATATTCTTACTGATATATCACTGCTTCAGTCATTTAACTTTATTAATTGATCACTGTCATGAGCACGAGAGCAGAGCTGGGAACTCTTAAGGCCAACTTGTACCTCCTAAGCTGCTCTCCCACTGAGATAAGTGGCTCAGGCTTACCAGGGTGTGGTTAGCAGTCACTGCACTGCTCAGATGCCCACTCTGGGGTCAGGAAATCGCCAGAAAACAAGCTCTTTTTCATATGTCATTTTAGAGAAGCAAAAAGAAATACATCACACTGCTCTTTCAGAGGGAGGAAGACAACCCCGAACAGGAACATCTGTACTGAAAGTAAATGACTTGGGGTATTTCCCTGTATTTTCCCAGCTGCTTTGAAAATCCTCTCGACCTGTTGCAGTGAGATTACTCTGGCTCACAATAACCCTGCCTCTTCCTCTGAATGATCTTACGAAACAGTTGAAACAGTTTTGCAGTTAAGCCAAGGAAACAATAATAAAGATGTCACACAAGTGACCAGAAAAAAGGGCCCCATCCTTGCAGTACTCCTGGCTGCAGTGAGGTGCAGCCCATGAAGGGAACAGAGAATTTCCTCCCTTTGCCCTGAGGGATCAGGTACAGGAAAGGGAATCATCTTGTGCATCTCTGGAAGGAAGCAGAGATGTGAGTGCTGACTGTGGTGGAACAGAACGCACATTTAAGTGCAATGGCAGCACAGCCTTCAGGATCCAACAAGCTGGGTGCCAGCTGCTCTTTGGGCACCCGTTTTATCTCAGCACAATAGCTCTGATCACTAATAGAAAGGACACTGAAAACCTGGCAGATACATAGCAGATAGATAAATAGAGGGGAGAATGAATACTATAAAAATACAATAACATTTCAAAGCTATCTGAAGGATAAAAATCCTTTAAATAATTTTGACGTTAATTGCAACATTCCAGGCCCTTGGCTGAAAAGACAGACTCTCATGGTGATAGGTGAGTGGTAGCAAAGCTGACAAAGAAAGTCTGATAAATGCAATCACAGGATGACAGACCCTGGCAAGTTCAATTACGGTTGCAAAGTCAGGTGGGAGATGGACTCTGCTAACTGTAATATATCCTTAGCAGCCAGCTCTGGCAACGAATGGCTCTGACCAAACTCCTCTGAGTGACGGACAGGATCCCAGGAGCCTTCCGTCCCACGGCAGGCTGAGATCAGCTACAGCTGTTATCAGAAGGACCAGGGACTAACAGGGAGTGCTTTACTGCAAGGTTTCAATACAACACACAAATAAATGCCATAAACTGTCAGTGAAACTATTTCAAGCCTCTTGAAAAGTCTGTGCAAATGAGCAGTTTGTGTTCACTTTCTCCAGCTTGTGTAAACCTTCATTCAGTGTTAATTTACACTGCTGCAAACCTGTGTGAATCCAGGTAACACCAGCAAAATACAGAGCCAGACAAAAGGAGGGGGGAAAATTTGGCTGTTCAGTTTTAAGGACCTGGCTATGGGAAGCAGTGAGTAAGCTCCCACTCTTTGCAACAGGACCATCCAAGAGATCATCTTCCTACAGGACTGAATCCCAAATGCCCCAGAGCTGACAGCATTCAGGAGCTCCCACACAAAATCACTGCTTGGGCAATGGTATTGCTTCTGTTGCCCAAGCAGAAACTCATTTTTTCTGAATTCCAGCCCCTTGCACCTACACTTATGAATATAGAGATCATTATAACTCTTTCTACTTAAAAGGATTTTCATCTCCTTAGTTTTATACTTCAGAATAGACTAACTATTCTTATTTGAGGTGAGAAAGCAAGAAGTAGATGTATAGAGCAAATTGTGGCTTCTCATACTTCAGTGCAAAATTATCTAAGAACTTAAGTCATGTTTAATCAAAGTATCTGGCTTCCTTGTAGTTTTCCTTTCTTTATATATATATATATATATATTAAGTAACAAAAAATTAACTCTTTTCTCAGTTTTTTGTTGTTGAATTTTATTTTCCTAGTGACTGTTTTAGAAAAAAAAAACCTCACAGAGTTATTAAACAACTTCTTTGTTCTCCTTCTGGGTTTTCCAAAAATATTGTAAAATGACAATGGTATAAAAATTATACTGTAAAAAATGTAGGTACTGTGAATGAGCAGAGTTATTCATTTATATCCCTAGCATATGAAATGCCCATATCACGTATCCTTTATCCAACAGCAGACTCTTTTAGCTTCAATCACAAGAGCTAACAATATGTTATTGATATGATTTCAGGAAGCTGTCAGCAGGCAGCTTCGCTTTCAGCTCCTCAGCTCTGTTGAGCGCCCACAGGACGTACCTGTGCCTCTCCTGCAGGAGAGCTGGCAGCGAGGTGCACATTCCTGTCAGCTGTCACCGTGGAATAAAGAGGAACCTAAACAGGTCTTCCTCACTAAAGGCAGCCTCACAGTCCTTACACAGTGAAAACATGCTGCTGGTTTCACTGGGAATGTTCAGCAGCACCAGCAGCCCAGGGGTCTGAGCACTGAGGGGCAGATCATTGTCCCTGCAGAGCTGGAGCAAGGAGCAGCAGGGCAGGTGACCCAAGGCACTGCTGTGGGCCCTCACCCTTCTTGCCCCATGCCCACCTCCTCTCCCAGCTGGCCTTTCACAAATTTCCACCTTCCTCCTGTGTCCTCCAATTCTACTCAACACAAAATCAGCAGGAAGATGAGCGAACAGGGGGTAACCGGGCATCTGCCCTGCCAGGAAGCAGAGGGGGTGAAATGGTGCCTGGAGCTTTGTACACCCCAAGCCAGGTCTCCAGGAGCTGTCAGAGCCTGACTCCTGTCCACGGGGATGCAAATCAGGACTCCCAATGTGCTTGTGCACCTGGTCCTGTGGGCTCCCTTCAGAAAAAGGATGCAATCAAAACGAGACATTCTTCTCTGTAGAGATGCAAACTTCTTCATTTTTAACCACTTCTGCTTGAAGGAGAAATAAAGTCAGCACAAAAGTCCAGTACTTTTATAGATTATATTTATGTGCTACTTTATTTTCAGGATCTGAAGAATAATCACAAATGTCAGAAGCCAGGACAGGTAAGCTAAAAGTGCAGCTCTTTCCACTTTAGGAAACCAGTGGGTTTTAAAATTAGTTTTCATATTGGCTTACAAGTTTTAATAACAAAAGAGTATTTTGTATTATTAGATATTGGTCATTTTTTTGTCTGACAAAGAGCAGTAACAGGCTGCTGCAGGAGTTAGCACAGTTTTGGTGAGTTCTTTTTCCTCCAAATGATCAGAGAGAGTACAGTACTTTCAGGATGTGCCTCACTTGCTCTTAAAAGGGTAAAACAAAATATTCTTCTAGCTATTCTAAGCCTGCCATATAAGTATTATGCTGTTACAGATTTCAAAAGGTTAGCTTCAATGAACCTGACATCAGTATAACCCAAAATAACCCATTCAAGAGAAAAGTAAGAAATAATTGCTGTTTTCTCTTTTTTTTTCCTCAGCTATATTGCTATAATGATTTTGCATAACAGATTGAACAAAGTGCTGTTGTGACAGGTGGTAGAATTCAGCTAGTAAGCACAGAGACAGGGTTCAATTTAGTTTGTGAATCCTTTAATTGTTGTGCAGCTAATTAAAGAAGGTTCTTTACACTCGCAAGTGTTTACCGTTGCTAGTATGCATACATGAAAAATTAAATTGTGCCTTCAAGGGCTGAGAACTATAGAAAAATCATAGCTGATTCTGCAACATGCTTACCAGCTCAAAATAGCTGCTTTTCACAATTGGAATTTGTAAAACTTTTTGCTAAGCAAATATAGAGCTAATTAGAAGTGTTCGTTGGACCAATTAACATTTAAATAAATAAGCCATATTGCACATTTCACAGTCTTTATTTAATGATGCTTCTTAACTCTTTGGAAAGATTCCTTTAAGTACAAATAAGTTGTCATAAAAATGAAAGACAAAAATAACACCATAACAGTATATTCTATGCTTTTTTCTTTTTGCCTTGAAGTCTTCTCTAAAACTCTATACCTGTTACTGGGGAAAGGGGGGGTACACAAATCTGGTTCTTTCTTTCATCTTGTCAAGTTACCTCTCCACCTTTTTGAATGCAAACAGAAAAACATATTTGATTACTATTTAAAGTGTTATGATAGCTCTGTTTGTTTTGCCCCATGGAACAGAGTCTGTTTTAGACAAAAATTCTTACTTTTATCTCATAAAATGGCCATTCCAGCCCAAAAGAAGGGTGTTCTCAGAAGAGACTGCTCTTAGAGCAAGAAAAACAGCAGTTTGAAAGTTGTGTGTACAAACAACGAAGCGACAGAAAAAACCTAAATCTGTTTTCCAGGCCTGCTGTTTGCATTCCCACAGCAAAACCAGCGCTGTTGTTATACCTAACCCCAAGGCTGCAATTGCCTGTCTCTTCGGGGTCAAGTGATATTTTGCTTTCAAAACAGCTGTCTTTTAATTTAACAGTCCCTTTCAATCAATAAGACCCCTTCAGTCTGCGCTGAACATACATTTTCTCTCTTTCTTTCAACCTCCAAACCCCTACCTAACACAAAGGTTACATTAAAAACAGGGGGAAGGCTTCTTTCTACTTTTTTCCAAGATGCATTGCACTACCTTGTAATCACACTAAGAGCTAACGTGGAAGGACCCATTGTTGACCCTGGCTTTCAGCACAGAAAACCAAATTAACAAGGACCAATTAACATTCAAATAAATAAGGAAGATTAACAAAGAATACTCTGCATACCAAGAGGGTAAAATAAACTAGAGGAAAGACTACAGTACCTGCCTCAATCAGGATGAGTGAAATTCTCCAGGAAGGACACAAGCCCATCACAGCACAGAAGCACAACCTGATGAGCTCCAGAGGGGATGTGGCCGTGTGTGAAACAGGCAAAGCTCTCTCTTTGGAAAACCCTTGGGAAGATGTGCAAAGACCCCACAGTCCTGCATGATGCTTCTGTACAAGGAAAGGTGCTGCCCTGGTCCTTTCTCCTGGGGCTGTTGGGGTTTGGGATGGCCTCTTCTGATGCTGGGCCATGAGGAGCACGTGGCTTTGAGCTCACAGTTGACCAGCAGTGGGCCAAGGTAGACTCTTCTTGCATGGATTGTCAGTGTATGATGCTTCTGATTAAATTTATAGTCAGAAAGGTGTGTTTGGTTTTGGTTTTTTTAGATCCAGTAAATTCTGGTTAAAGTCAAAGAGAAGTGGCTAAAGAACATCCAACAGCTGAAGAGGAAGGTATTTGGGAAGTCCATAGGGACTGGAAAATTCATGGTTTCAAATGTACATTCAATTACACTCCACCTGAAGACTCCAAGCTAAATTTCTGTGCTAATTAGGTTGTTGCTCTGAGTACTGAGTTGCAAAATACATATATGAAGTTCTCAAAATGTCATAGTTCAGAGCAAACCTGTCCCTACACAACTTTAATTTCATGTAACTCTTTAACCTTTCTTTGGGGGCAGTGGGGGGCACACAGGTAGCTGAAGCTGGAACCTGGAGCTACTTCTAGGGACTCCCTGTGCCATGGATAGGAAAATGCTACACCAGGAAGGATGAAAGATGGTTGAACCCTATACCTTCATCATCCCCTGCTTCTTGCTCTTCCTTCAGGTAAATCTCCAAAAATTACTTTAATTTGGCAAAATTTCTCCACCTTTCTTGGATATCATTACCCCAACAGAACAATTAAATTCCCCAGTAACTAATCAGCTGCAAAGCCTGTCTCCTAAAAGGAAACTCCTCCTACACAAAGGTTATGAATAATTCTCAGAAGGTTACAACATGATCTATCATTTTAAGTATTTGGATCTGGAGTACTGGTTCAGGCCTCTAACTGACAGCCACCTTTATGAATAGTTAAGAGTTCACAGAGATGATTATCATGTACTATTTAAATATGTATAAAGGACAAAGATAATAACAATACTTTGCACTTTAATAGAAGCTTCTGTCTGAAATTCTCAAAGGAGAGCCAAAGTCCTCACGAATGCACACTCACAGCCCCTCTGATCTGCACAGTTGGTCACTGCTATTATTCTCTGGAATCTGCTAGGCTGTTGTGGCTAGATTTCTCAAAAATGATAATGTCTGCCTTAATTTATAAAGCAGTTGAAGCTTTACAAAATGAGTAACTCACAAAGTGAATCACCACTGTGGGGATGTTGACCAATGCCTTTGCTGAGGCAGAAACAGCATGGGACACCACAGGATGCTCTGCAGATCTTTTGCCCTCGTTCTCCTGGTCAAGGGGGAGAATCCTCCTCATTCCAGGCTGAAACACCACTGACTGAGGAGCACACTGTCCAACTGGGAGAAAAGCTTCTCCTGCTACTCTTCAGGAATAAGTCTTCCTGTAACTTTAAAAATAATTTTAGAGTTTTTTCCTCCAGTACTAAATCAAAAAGAGCAAAAGTGGGCTCCACTTGAGAGCCAAACTTTCTTGCATGAAGAACACTTTTGTGCAGTTTGTTACAGACACAGGAGGGTTTATATTAAAAAGATGTTTTAAGTAATCCATTTCTAAATGCCCTGTGTTGATGAAGTCAGCCTCTCCTGTCTTCTGATCAAGAGGCTGAAAGCAAGTTACTCTTTCTACTATCCCATAAAATACAGAAGGAAGATTTGATCATGCCCAATTGTATCTTTCAGAAAATATGAAAAGAGCTACTAAATAGAAACAGAAGTGTAAGAAATATAAAGCCCAAATATCAGTACTATATGCAATATATATCAGTAGAAATGCAACTATAAATTCTGAAATGCTGCCAAAAGTTGGTTGTGTTTGAAAACTGGACCTGGACAATTTGAACTTACGTAAATAGCATTTGTACAGCAGTGGAACCAAAGGTCCTCCTGACCTTAAGGGCATATTTACAGAAGAGTCAACTGATCTTGAATAACTCCACCAATGTATTAAGAAAACATGTTTTACTTCCAACATTACTAACGTGTTTATTATACAACATTGTTTCTTAAACAAGTACATATCTTAACCAAGTATGAAAAAAGCAAAGGAAAAAAAGTCACATATGTCCCAAAGTACCTAAGCTTTTCTGCTTCCTTTTACAGTACCAGTTTTCCTTCAACATTTTTAAAAAATTCTCACAAGTGTCAAAGAAGAACAAATTACTTTCTTGCAGAACTTGTAACAAATATAACAGTTACAGAGAGGGAGAGAAATGGGGAAAATGCATTTCCATGGGATTGTTTTCAAATACCTGAACTAAGTGGGAATGAGGTGGTGTCATGAAATCCCTCTGCAACAGGCAACTTCTCTTGATACAAAATGCAGTGATGGAGAGAACTGGACCAGCTTTGTCCATTGGACACTTTGTCCTGTAAGACTGATTGTGTTCACTCCCTCTTTCTTCTCTAAAAACCTCTTCATCTCAACATAATTTCCCTACCAGCACTGTAGTCAGTCTCAACCTTTTGTTGAGGTTTTTTACTCATTTGCTTGGGGTTTTTTTATTTGGTTTGGAGTGGTTTTGTTTGTTTGTTTGTATTTAATTTTAGATCAATTTGTTAAATCGGACTGATAAAGTTACTGAAATAACACCCCAAGCCTCTGGCTGCACTAGTGCTATCACAATGGAACTCTGATCTCATCCTGGCTCCTATAGCTAATAACAAACAGCAAGAGGCTGAACTCCCTCAGCTCAAATATAACCATCCAAAGTCAAGTTAAATTCAGCATCGCTTTCACGGATTCAGAAGATCAGAAAATTGGTTTACAACAACTTACCACAGAGTAACACGTTAGCATAAGTTAACTGATTCACAGTAATTTTTAGTGTACATGCTCTTGGCAAATGTGATGTAAACTTAGCACAGCTTTCAGTGAAAGACGTGTTTCACTGGTTTCATTAGGGCTAAACTAACACACTGCTCCTTGTGTGCTGGGAGGCAGGAACCACTACAGGGACAGCTTCAGCAGCTGACAGTGGGGACCTGGGTGTGGGATCAGTACTTACTGCTACATCCTCTAGTCTTTTGCCAGGGTTAAGAAAATTAGGTATTTCAAATTGCAATTTGTTTCATTAAAACACCTATGTTAAATTTTTCATGGGGAAGTTACCAGACTTTTCCCGAGGGTCTATTTGCTGTGGATGTCTCACCAAATGTGCAACAGGATATGGGCTGTCAAAAGCACATAATAAAAATCACAAAGCATCTAAGGCCCATGATATGCAGAGATACCAAGACTTAAAACAGTAGGAGATACAAATTTTAAAAATATACTTGGTGACAGTCTTTGCAATAAACCTCATGAATTTTGGTCCAAAATCACACTGAATCAGTAACAAAGATTTATATCCATGTATGGATCTCAGGGTGAAACTTCAATCCACAGACATCTGAAGCTTATTGTTGCAAATGATGACCACATATACAAGAAAATGTTTAATTTATGCGCATCCTGCAGTCATTAACACAGAACACAAAAAATCAAGGTGGGCGTCTACATTAAGCCTTTTTTCCCTGAAAAGTTACTTTCAATAAATGAAAACAATCTGAATTAAAATCAAACAACATTGGCCTGTAACGTATTACTCACAAAACATTTTAAAGAAAAAAATTCACCCACGTGTAATTTCATTATAAGCCACACACCATTTAACTACAGCAACACACTGTTCTAGAGTTTCTCTAACAGATTGGTAAGGGTTTCACCCTTCTTTTTCCTGCTCAAAAACATCTCTGTAGTACTACTGGGTTGCAATGGAGCATGAAGTTGGAATACAGGGAGAACAGGGAGTCCTACCTTACACATTACTGACTGGCTATATCAGGTTTCATGAATGAAAATAAACATAAAAATTCAAATGGAAAAGATATCCCCAGGAGCTTCCAGTTCTTCATGCATTATTTCACTGACAGTGGAATGCTCTTCCACTGGTGGCACCGCCACCATCAACCCAAAGCACTTTGGGATACATCAGCACAACAGAACAGCGTTGATAAGAGGATGAAGTGATACAGAAAAAAAAAAAAAACAGTAACTCAACAAAAATGCACTGGAATTATTCCTAATGGCAATTATTTTCATCTTTTTTTTTTTTTTTTTTTTTTTTTCAGAGACTAAAACCAGTATAGAAAACTCTTTGCTCTATCTTTCATTTGCTATGTGCAGCAAGGAAATATTGGGTGCAGACTGATGTGTCTGTGTTGTTGGTAAGAGAGCCAGGTACAGTGCTCTGTGCACACAGGAGGGGTCACACTCACAGAATCTTTTTCTGTGCACAGACAGTGCCCTAAGCAAAGCATGAATCTACACATATAGGGGAAACTCTTCTCTGGCTCATTTTAATTGGCAAAAATGTTTATAAACAAAATTTCTGCATTTTTTCCTTTTTGTTAATTATTTATTTCATGAAGCTACTACAATGATCACAATCGAAAATAAGTACAGGCTTTTCCTCAAAAAGTTCCCATAAGAATTCCTATTTATCATCTCCTTCCAACATTATCATCAGGCCTTTTACTTATATGATCTTCCATGGCAATCAGTTGACAGCTGCTATATATCCTGAATAATAACATTTTCCCTCCTGAGGACAATATACCTTTGGGGTATGTAAGAGACTTTTTCATAGATCAAGAGGTATCAGTTCATTTGGAAGATCTCCTGTACAGGAGGGAATATAGTTTAATAAATATTTGCAATGAAAACTTTTTGGAATAACCAAGCAGAATGCACACAATGGCCACACTAATGTTGCTGCTCTGTCTTCACTGTATATTCACTGATTTCTACTCCACAGCTTTCCATAAAATTCATGAACTTTCCTAAACATAAGCACAGGCTGAGATACTTTCTTAAATTAAGTCTGCCAAATATCAGCACTGCTTGTGAGGGATGTCACTAACCAGAAAGTTTGCAGGGTTTTTCTATATCTCGTTTCAAATTTCTATAAGGCAGAGCATCAATGGTCATTGGTATGTTATAAAGCATTAATTGTAACAAGTTTCAGTAGCTGAAGAGGGAATCAAAGTGAATTTTCAATCAGGAAACAGAGAAGTTTGTTCAATAATCTTGAAATCTCAAGCAAATGCAAAGTCACTCTGCAGGTAGAGAACAACAGATGAGGGAAATGTAATTTGTAAACAAATACTGCTAGTACTGGCTGGAGCCATTTCTCTGCCAGACTACAATATGATCTGGCACATGCTATGACTTGCACTTTCTGTTTTTATGATAGTCTTTGTTTAAGACACAATCTATTTCACCCATTTGTAGATGCTCCAGTACCTCATCTATCTGAATTAGACACCCATCTTCAAAGAATGAAATCCTCTCAAGATCCCAGTGCCTTCTCTGTATAGATAGCCTAACTTTTAGCCATTATTGCCTTACCTTGTACAGGAAAAATAGTGTTCCATAATCCAAACTATACCGTGTATTTTACCAAAGGGCAGCTGGCATCTCCACTGCTTTGCCATAAGCACTGTTTTCAAAATCATATTTTTCAGGAATCAAGACTAAATCGTTACTTACAAGGTTTATTTTGTAAAGACATTAATTAATGGGCTGCACATGGAAGCGAGTTGGGAAATATTGTGTATTTTGTGCATTATTTTGTTGGCAAGTACATCATTCTAGTAATTAATGTTGACATCTTTTTATAATGCATTAAAGCAATATAGACAACATATACTCTGCCTAGCTTTTTTTTGGGGGGGGGCAGGGAGGTGGAATATAGAGTGAGTCTCCCATGTGTGAGCACTAATACTGCAGTAGGGTCTTCCATTGCCTGGAAAGGGCCTAGTCTGTCTTGGTAAAAGATACATTTTAGGTACAGTTCTGAACTTTGAGGACATTTTTGAGAATCTAGCATTCTCACAGACTGCCAGAGCTGTAGAGATTCAAAGTCAGTAACATTCTTAGTGAACCATTCCTTTAAGGACCCCCATTAAAAGAGTCACTCCCTTCCTTATGGATTTCAGGTAGAAAAGCAGCTCACTGATGCGTTCAGACAGACATCAGTTCCCTTTCTCTTCCTCCCTCGTTCCCATACCTAACTGAATAGCAATCCAAGCATCTCTTTTTCATTCTCAACAAGTTTAAGAACCTTAATTCTAAGGTTCTAGGTATGTAGAAAATTAGTGCCCTTCATGACTCAAAGCTATGGCAATTTTTTTAGATGTTTATTGACCCGTTTATTACTATCTGTTTATTGAACTGTTTTCCATGAATCTGTCTAATCCCTTTCTGAGCTTGCTGATGCTGTCTGCCTCTACTAATTCCCTTGGCAGCAAGTTCCAAAAGTTCACTACTCACTGTGTCAGGAATTATTTCTTTTTATCTGTTTTAAACCGATCTCCTATTACTTCTGCTGGGTGTTCAAGCTATGAGTTTGTGAGATTTGGTGAAAAAAGGGGATGAGGGTTGTGGAAATTGTTTTGATAGAATTTTGTCCTTGCAGCTATCCATTTTTTCCAAGTGAAAAATAGTATTATCCTAACAGGGCCACAACACAGCTCAGAATATAAGAGCCCAACACAACACTATGAGATTCAACGAGTACCCCTACTAATGCAGATTTGCTAACACAGCCTACAGAATTCTGTGATCTAGTCCTTCATGAAAAGACAATCCACTTTACAGTGTCAAAGACCTCTTCCACAAGTTTGTTTACAGAACAAACTTTCTGTATACCTTGTATACAGAACTTAGGAATGAGACCATTTGAGGATTGATAGCTTTGTCACAACTGAAAAGATTCATCTGTCATGACTGATATTCCTTCAGTTACAGAAAAAAAAGCCCAAATATTCTTACAATTCTAAGAGGAAGAAAGAGCAGAAAATGTCAGAATTAAGCATTCACTACAGGTTTTTTTCAGAAACACCCATCCAAATTTTGGGTTGAAGTCTACATAGACCTTCCATCCAAAGCCAATTTAACTGAGAGCCCAAGGAAAATACATCCCCATCTGGCACAGACTGTTGTTCCAAGCTGTGACCAGATGATTCCCTCCACCCTCATCCTCCAAAACCAGAATGACTATAAAAAAATAACCATTCTCTTAGGTTAAAAAAAAAAAAAATAAAAAATCTCCCGACCATGGTTGAAGCCAAATGGCCCTTCAGGCTACTACTGAAGAATCAATTACATTAGCTGTAAGCCTAAGAGAGTCCTGGGGACAATCAGTCAGAGCCATAATAGCTGTGAGGGAATTGTTAAGCAAATTGAGGGATTCTTTAGGTAATTGGGATTGGACAACCAGGTCATACTTAATTTGAAGCATCCATTCCATTCAAGTGCTTCAGAGGTATAGCAGGAACTAAAGACAGTAAAGTCTAATTGTGCTGTCCCTAACCCAGAGCTTTTAAAGGGACACCCCACCCCACCCCACTCCCCCGGCCCCCCATTCTTCTGCAGAACGTTTTATAGGATTGTGCTCACTCTCAGCAGAGGAGAATTGAGGTAGCTCCTGCAGGGTCAAATCGGGGAGCTGAGAGCTCCACAGCCTTCTGGGACAACCTGCAGTGCTTATTCACAGCTTGAGCCAGGGACAGTAAGTGCTCAGGGGGTTCTACCAAAACTGAGAAGGGAAAAAATAGACAATCCACAGCTTTCTTCAAGACAGTCTGAAGATACTAAGGATGTAAATTCTTCTCTTTTTGTTGTTGACCATGCATTTAGCATGCTAAAAATATGCTTAACTAGAAATTCCGGTCTTCCAAAGAAACCCTGCAAAAATTCACAACTCCTGTTTCAAGCTCTTCAAATTTTACAGGCAAGAAAATCCTCAGTTCTGGGAGGTCACTCTGAGGGGGCTGTGAGGAGATCTCAGACCAAATCGGATTTTTCACCCAGTTAAACAGGGAACTATTCCAACAGCAAAAAGCTCTCAATTTCCTTTGTTCACTGAAACAACTTTCAGGAAAAAAAAAAAAGGTATGCCCAAAATCCATCTTCATGTCCAGTTTGCTTTTGGACAAACCTGTTGCAAGCAGCTACGGCTAGCATTTTTTGGCTTCTCCAGAGAGAAGCAAGCCATTTGGGTTGATACAATAGGGATTGCAGTCCCAAGAGAAACTAATTCTTCGTTGGATCACCCTGAAATTTCACAAGGTGAACAAAATGAGCCAGCAAACACGGCCCTAAGAGTGCCAGCACCAAAGCTGACAAATCTATCTTCTTGTCTCCCTTTCCTCTGATTCTTTTCTGGAACTAATTTGAGGAAAAACCCTATTTCTGGGTCTTCTGGCAAAGAGTACCTCAGATAATTGCCCAGAATGGAAGATTCTGCTAGTGCCACATTTCTCTGGCAAGGCAAGAGAAAAACTGGGAAAAGAGGGATAAAGAACAGAACCTGGATAGCTGAAGGGTGCCAAAGCAAGAGTTTTGAGCCAGTTGCCATTCTGCTTGAAATCTGCAGTGAGGAGCCCAGCAGTCCCTGCTCCCAGCAAGCTGGCCATGGCTTAGAAGAGCTGGCCAGAGCAGACTCTGGCAGCGCAGCTGATGACAGCGAAAACTCGGAGTAGCAGACAGGCCAACAGCCCATTGGTAGAGGTCAGGAATATCTGATCATGCACACTTCTGCCATTACAGAGCTCTCACAGAGTACAGATCCATCCATTTCATGCTCCCGTTTTGGAGGATGCTTTAACTGCTTATCAAATCAGTTAGCACTTTTCTGGCCTCGACAGAACAAGAGCCAACAACAGGCACCGGGTGCAGTTCTACCTCTTACATTTAAAGTTGTGACATGATCTATTCAGCCAGGCTATGTCCTTCTAAAGTTACCCAGCAGTATGCCAGCAGTCACCCAGCAACAACAGCTTCTAAATAAAGAAACCATGTAAAACAAACAAACGAACAAACAAAAAGTAAAATCCCTGATCTGGAACATACTGCCTTAACTGAAGGGAGTCTTTCCACTCCACACACTACACTGACACCAATTTAGGTGAGTGAGCAGGCAAGCTGTCTCCCATGAGACTAGTTAAACAGGCTATGGTATAGCAGCTCAATTGCCTGGACAACATCAGGAGTCAAAGCTTGGGGAGCACTTGAAGAGCACAGCAAATAACCCATCTACAAAAATAATCATCATCAAAAACAGTCATCCACAACATTTTTGCCAATCAGTACTTTGAAAAATGAGCCATCACTTTTTGTGAAGATAATGGATGGGAACTCATTCTATGTCACAGCTATGGAAAAGAAAATGGACATTGCTTTAGTCTACAGGGAATGCTGAGCACACAGAATTTGAACTCAGAGAGTTTGGTGTAGAAATGGTCATGGTTAGATAGTATCTTTCTTTTGACCAGAGTGCTGCAAAGAAATCTATTTCACGTGTAGAAGAAAGCTTAGATGAAAAAGTTGTTCCAGCAGAATCTTTAAGAGACGTTACTTGAGGCAACCTTGGTGAAACTTTGAGAGCAGTGAAGATCCTCAAATGAGTACCCACAGGTAGAACAAAACATTTACAAGATGAGGGATAATTATGTAGCTTCTTTCAACTCCAGGTCAGCAAAGGAAGCAACATGATAATGTTCAAAGATACTTTTGGTAGCAGAAACACAGTGCACTGTATCTGCTCTCTCCTGCTGCATCCCCACAGTCATTACTCATGCTATGAAAAGAATAAAACAGGTGTATGATGCAGCTGTGCTTGACAGAGGCTACTTGCAAAAGAATAAGGGAAGGCTGCAGACCATCAAGATTATAAACATCATCCATCTCAACACTGGATTTATTTGGTCAGTAGAGCTAAAAAAGGTATCAGCCACTTTTGCTGGAGAGTCTGTGCAGTGGAATACTACACATCCATGCAAACTTTGTACAGGCACACGAACTAGAGACAAAATTCTAGACGCTTTTTCGAGATTATATGAAGTTCCGACTTAACATGAACCGTGCTTTTCAATCTCATGTTTCATAAAATGCAGCTCTACCTTAGAATAGGATATATTCAAAAACTGGAACACTATCTGAGAGAAACCCCACAGCCACAAGATGGGTCCTTTTTGCCAGAAAAACAGATAGTATGGACCACAAAAATGCCAGTTTCCATCACAACTGATAAGATCACGACACGCGTGGTGTTAATTGGCCTAGACACTGGGAGATTCCAACAGCTTCCATCCTGCTACATTTCTGATACCAGCAGACTACCACAATACCCCACTGTACTTAGGGTCAGGCTCCAGCTGCCTTCCATGTGTGGACACAGTGGGCATGGAGAAGAAGGAGATTTGCTTTGACACCCAGGAATAACTGCATCACCTTGGGAGACTGCATTTTAAGTTTTGCTTCCGATTATAATTGTAATTACTTGTTGATGATCACCTCCCCCTTTAGCTTAATTTAAAATGCTTCTGAGTTGGAGAGATGAGTAACTGGAATTATCTGGGGAGAGCTGGAGGGATAGGAGAAGGACATAAAAGAACTTTTGCCCTTTCAATTCCTGTCATTGGCAAAAACCTTAAAAAATATTGGCAATTAATTTTCCTCACAGTAAGCTTTGTAATTGTAACCTGTAACCAGTTATAACCATCATGTTGCTTGGTTCATGCTAATTGCTGACTGTTGTGACCAAAACATGATGCTAAAACCTTCAGTACAGGAGGGGAGGAGAAACATGGCAGTTTGCGAACTGACAGCGCATCAATGTTCTTCCTATGCAATTTTCTTACAGGGCATAACTGCTAAATTATCTTGGGTCCACACATCAGATACATTTAGTTGGGCTTACAGCTATGTACCCAGTGAGTAGGAGGAATCAAAAAAGTTGAAGGAAAGTAAATTCCATTTGGAAGACAACAGCACTGGAGAGAAGTCAAGAAAACATAAGGATTCACATTCACATCACATTCCCCTGCTGGTTCTCCATGTACATTTTCCTCTTTGCATTTCCACAAACACAATATGATTACTTTTAAGAACTAGGCATGAGCTAAAAACCAAAAGTAGAAAGCTGTGCACACACTTGTCCAGAGCTGAGTTCAGTGTTTGGCAGTACCCTGCTCACACCATGCACAAAGCCCCTCTTAGGCAATCCCAGGAGTGCTGGGGCTTTCACATTGCCTTCCGCCACCAAAGCTGAGAACAGCCTGGATAACCCAGAACCACAGAGTTAAGACATCTTCTGATTCAATGCATTCATTGAATGCATTGATATTCCTCAATTCAAAACACACTGGCATTGCTAGCTCTTCCCCAGATGATACTGATATTCCATCTCACAATACTTCATTACTCATACATATATCTCTAATGAAAAATATGGTGAAATCTCTCTGGTAGCATCTGCCCCCCAGTTCAGCCATGCCAGACAGAGAGAATGTCTGGCTTGAAGTCTTCCTTGATCACTTTCATTTACCCCGTTTTAACAGCTTTCAAGAAGGTGGCTGTCTTTGCCTTCCTCTGAATGAGAGAGATTATTTGAGAACAGGAAATAAAACCAAATGGCAAGAAAGGAGCAGCTGCTATAACCAAACTGATGATGACAGTGCACCCATCAAAGAGAACGAAGAGATTCCTATTACCTGCCATCCAGCCTCTGCCTCGGGTATTCAGTGTGTTTTAAGTGCAGAAGCTTAATTTGTTCTTGCACACACTAGACCACTATTGCAGATGAATCTTCAAGCGCAATCAGCTAGTTGATCTACCAAAAACATGCTAGGCCATAAAACCAGTACAATGAATTTAATCTAAAAAGATATGTTAGATTCTTTCTCCACAAACCCCTAGTCTTAAAAACAGTCTTTATGCATATGAGAAATCCAATGGTGTTTACGAGAATAATGGTTTGCAGCATTGGGCAATAAAAGCTGAGATTCTCTTCACAAACAGATAAATATTTGCACAATGGTACTGTGTGACCGTCTACCCAAATATTATCTGTGTGCAGGAGGAATAAAGCACATTTTGCCAGTTGCTTTATTTTGCCAGTTGCCAGAACCATAATATCTTTTTGCTTTTCTTCCTTTGTACGCTTTACAAGTCCATAAGAGTAAAACCCACAGTCTGTACAGATATTGAGGAAAAATAACTGATGCATAGGGACTTAATATGACTAAATACTTATAGAGCACTTATATATTCAGTGTTGTACAAACATTAGCAAATCAATCCTCACACCAACTTGCAGGACACCTAAGGTATTATTTTCCAAATTAGAGCCAAGTCTCTTGCTCATGTCTATACGGACTCTTTATTTTACACTGCCAAACCAAAACTAAGCAGTAGCAATGTATACCATATTCCCTGGAAAGTCAGCCCCCACTACCTCAAAAAAGGACTCAATTATAAGAATTATTATAGGGGTTAAAATTGCAGAATATATGGAGCTGCAATGATGTATATGAATAAGAGAACCAGTTAGGAGGATTTTATAGTATTTTTAACATATAAATATAAATAAATGCTTGTAGTGTTTGAGGATTCAAAGAAAAGTCTGAAATTTATAACCACAACCAGTGGAGTTCACAACACAGTGACAATATGCTGGACATGCTAGTGGTGCTTATAAAGCCTGTTGGGGTTTAAAGGCTCCGACTGCAATACTGGTAAGGCTGCATTCCCATCCTCCAAAATGCAGCATCAGAACCAGATTAACTTCATTAAAACGCAAACAGGCTGCACAGACACACAGCCAGCATGGGGGGGATCCTTGCTCTTGGGTGACTTTTGAACTCTGGGCTGGACAGAGAGAGAATGCACCCAAGCCTAAAAAGGGTGCAATTCTTACCATGAAAATCTCATGGAGGCAGAACAAGGAGCTGGCTGCTGAGGCTGAAATCAGGATGGCAGCTAACACTTGGGTGAGTTGCTCCCAGGCTCCATGTGGCCCTGAAGAGGATGGTGTGTGCAGAGCAGCTGGCAGGGTTTATCCGCTCAACTTTCTCCGACCCTGAGAAACAGCCTGGCAGCCTTCTAGCTCTCCTTGCTCTCAGATGTACCTTTTTCTTCTTTTATGATCAATAGTCCCAGGAGAGACTTCAGAGAAAATGCTGGCCTCAAGTACTCAAAATACTCAAGAGTTAAGCCTGGCATTTTTAGAATACCTGCGGGTAGTCTGGCAAATCAAGTATCCCACATTCACCCATCTCTAATGATGATTATTATGCACCAACAGCTGTCTACTGCTCAATGGATGAGGATCTAATTGATCTCATTACCTCGCCCTATATAAAGTGAAGAGTATTCCTGGTTCTTTGGGTTTGGGGATCCTAGGCTGACTGAGGACCCTGTGCTGAAGACCTGGAAACCGACTATTTGGTAGTGCTGTTCGTTTGTTTTCAGCTGGTCAAAATCCACAGAAACAAACATCTTGTAATATACTGTATAATATATTACAGTGTGGCTTTTGTCTTACCAGTTTAATACTGAATAACTCTGATAGCATTCATATGAATATTAATTTTGTAATAAAAAGCAAGACTGGTGTATTAGTTATGCGTTCTTTTGTTACTCTTAGTCTTTAATTATTATTATTAATGCTATTATGTCCAATTTCCCCTCACCTCGCTCACCCTCGCAGTCTCCGCTGCGGTGCCCTGTCTCAGGCAGCGAGCTCCTTCTGGAGCCAACAACAATGTTACCCAATTAACCCTCTGGCAGGGGACACTGCAGTCTATAAACGGTGTTGCTTCCTCTCCTACAAGTCTCTGAGCATCCTTTCTCCCTGTGATACAGCCAGGGACCCAAATCTCTTCCTTGGCCTTGGGTTGCCTGCCCGGCACAGCTGGCCCTGTGTGGGGTTTGCCATGTGGCAGGAACAGCCAAAATATTTCTGCTGGGGAGCTTGTGCGATAGGAATCTGTGCTTCAGATTTCAAAAGTTACATTTCTGAAAAAAGAAGAAATGCCATTTGCAGAAACAAAAGGCCTGAGTCCACCTCTTTTGGGTGGGTGTAAATCCTCTGTCTTTAATAAAGTTATGCCTGATTTATAACTGTGTGAGAGGAGATTCTGGCCCATAATATAATATAATATAAAATGCTCAGCTTTCTGCAGTTTGCTTATTCATAAAGATTACTCCACTGTCACTGTGGAAAAGATGCAATGAAAAATACCTAGTGCTCTGCAGCTTTGCAACTGCCAACTCTCTCTTGTTTTTAAAAGAATACCACTGTTCATTTGCTAGTCTACAGCAGATATATTTTTAACATAAAAACACTATATTTAATTGGTTATGGATCTCAGTTCTTTTAGCACTACTGGAAATCACACAAAAACACATTAGTACGGAGCAATTAGTGCAATGGCAGTAAACAACTAAGGCACTATTAAGCTGTGGGTGATTAAATAGTATTACTTCTTTATTTTTTATGATATTAGACAAAGAGAAGATTTTAAATATATATTCCTGTTAATATTAATAAATGATATGAAGAGCAGGTGTCTTTAAGACTATTTTTGTCAGGGCACTTCAGTTTATAAGAAAGATTTTGTTTTAATGGAAGATTTGTCTCTTTATATGGTGTACCACGCTATTTCTTATCTCACTACACTGGGACATTTATACAGTAATATTATTTAATGAGAGTTATGAAATCACACACTGTTCCTTCAGAAAATAATACCCGTATCTCTACCACCAAGGAACAAAGAGCTACCAAACTCCCAAAATAATATGCAATTATTTATATCCATGCAAAGAACAACCCGGGTACTATTTGACAAATTTACTACAATGGGCTGTAACAAACAGTGTGATAAGTTAGCCCGAGTGGCAGTGACCTTCAGGCAACATAAAAGACGAGAATCTGACCCAAGGACAGAACCCTTGTGGCATACCTTTTTAATCTGCCTAGCCCTCACAATCTCTCTGGACTCTGTACTTGTTTATAGATCATCCTCATGGTCTGGCACATCTTTTCCTCGGCATCTGATTAAGTTAACAATGTGCTGCTATTTGCATGCAGATTTGCCAGGCCTTTCTCTACAGCTGCTCCCAAAGACTTGGTCTTTCTCTGTAATGTGATAGCACAGCAGTCAGTAAATGCAATCTTTGTCAAACCCAGGTGTGCTCTTGATTTGGTTCTCATTCGTTCCAAGCAATTTTTCTTTCTGTAGCATTTATAAGGCTCTATTATAGTATAGCCACATCTGGAGCTAAAATTCTTCTATTAATTATATACTTTTTGCACTATAAAGACAAATTCAGACACAGCTACTAACATTTTTGTTGTTCTTCTTATTCTCTTTTTGACAGCCTGTATTTTATTTCTGTAGAAATTTAATTTTTAAAGCAGCATTCCTGATTTTTTTTCCATAAAAACAGTAATGCAAGCATGAAATCTAATATTTAGAATCTCTAGTTTAAAATCATACTATCCAAAGCAATATAAAGTATTAAGCTTAATTTTTTAAAACCTTTCAATACTTATCATACATATGATACTACAATAATGTATCTATCTCATTAAAAGAGTTACAATCTAGTTGGGAAAGAAAGAGAGTGGTTAAACAAAAACCAAAAAAACTTACTCAGTTCCCTAGTGGATGCTGGTTCACATCACAGAATCACCAAACAATTTGTTCCCTCCACAGTCAAAAAGCAGAACCAAATTCGATCAGCATGGTGACTTAAATGCTGTATTTTCTTTGTGCAATGAGGGTAATTTTTCAAGATCAGGTTTGAAGTAGATTAGTGCAGAAATATGAGCTAAGCCTTCACTCTTATCATCTGAGTATGGAAAAAGGATGCATTCACCCAAGAGCACCGAAAGTTATTTTCTAAGAAAAACTTTTCCTACCTCTTTTTTTCCATGTGAGTACAGAGATCATCACAACAAAGTAATAAACGGAAACTAGCAAACAGGTTTGACAAGTGAGTATTCACTGTGAAAATGTACATAGAAAAGGAAATATTAGAAATCTTATTTGTTAATTTTAAACCCTATTTATAATCCAAAAAGTAGACTTCTTTGCAAGTTAAATACCTGTGTGTTAAAAGAGGTCAGAATTTTTTAATTACAGGAACACTACAAAGAAAACCAATCCCCACAACTGAGGGAGGACTTTCATCTCATCAAATCAGGTGGTCTTCTCTAGTCCTTTGCCAAGTAAGTTTAACATGTACATGTTGAGCTGATGTCTTGACTTTAGTACTACTTATTTTAAAAAGAAGCGTAAGTGGAAAACTTTTTTTCCCCTAATCATCTTCCTTCTTGTTTGCTTTCAATAATTTTTTTTTTACATATTTGTACCAAAATTAAAAGAAACGCATGTGTTCCATCTCTGTGCAGCTGAATTCACTGAAGCATCGATGATTTCTGGACTATTTTTCTTTAATAAAATTATGAATAAAAATATCGAACTAGCTTTACCCATGAAAAATAAAATATAGCTGCAATGTTCTTCATGGTGGACTTTTTAAACTATTCTACTGAGGCAAAAGCTTTTATTTATTTATAGCAGATTTTATCTTCCCAAATCACTTATTTGAGATGATTCGTTTGGCCATATATACACTCAGTCTTTGCACAGACATGCAGACATGCTCACACACAGATTCACACACAACATATACACATGCAAGGGGGCAAAAGAATCAGCAGACAGACAGAAGCTGTGTAACCAGATTACATCACAGGTTATGATGGAAATAAATAAAAGCAAATCTCTCTTGCTTCTATAGCGTGGTGTTTTAGTGGTGCTGGTTTGACTTTTGGCCCACACACATATGCCAATGGCAAGGCTAACTCTAGGGACTAACAAAAAAGAATGTGTGTTCACAGCTGTACAGTACACCAATACAGATTACATGTTTTCAGTGTTGCGGCCACAACAGAATGCTAATTAACATACTGGAGTGATGAGAACGGCTGTAAGGGCCTTATTGTTCCATTATTTCATGCAGCCCAGCTGCCTTTGTTTATGTCACTTATCCTCTCGTGCCACAGGTTTTTACTCCAAAAATACTATCCCAATACAACGTTAATATTTAAAAAACAAAGAGGTGGCAGATTGTCATTTTTGTGTCAGTCTCAAACTGCAGAACTGTTAAGCTGTTCTGGTTCGGTATTTAGAAATAATTTAACAGCCATATTCAGACACTGCCTGCATTCTAACATAATGGCTGAATACTTGAACCAAGCAAATGCATAACTATCCTGACATCACTTATGAGATTTAGATTGGTCAGTTAATGGAAGTCTTTACCAGAATCAATACCATAACAGCTTCTTGAAATGAACGTGATTTTTTACACAGAGTGCTGTGAACAATAAGTACAGAAATATCCTACCTTTGTATACAGCACAAAGGAACTGGGATTTGAAATTAAGAAGCAATTACAGTTTTTTGCAAAGTAATGTTACAGTTGATTATTAGAAATAAACACGTACAAAATAAGCACTTTTTAATAAATAGCTGGAGAATATTAAAATTCCACAATCCTATTATTCCTTTTTTTTTCCCCTACTTTTTTAACAGCCATTTTATCTGCTGGCTTGGTTATCATGTTGCTGTTAAGGATTAATATTGATGATTGTTGCCAACAATGGTTAAATATTGCAGAAAAACACTTTTTATGAGAGAGATGTAGCCATATCTAACTGTAAGTAATATTAGTTATGCCTGCTGCTTTGACTTCTTTGATTGATTTATGAAAAAAGCAATGTTAAATGCCATTAATATTCTTATTTGTATTACAGTAGTGCTTGAATGTCTTGGCTGATGTTGTACAGGTTCAGATCCAGGATAGCTAAGAAGACGACGACTTCCTAATACAAAGGAAAAGAAGGATTCCTGTCCACAGAAGCTCTCTGATCCCAAAAGTATTTATGTTTCTCAAAAGAGAAATCAAACAACTTGGCCCCCTCAACTGCTGTGAAACCACACAGCAGGCTGAGTTTACTTATGGGTTTAAAGAAACTAGTAAGGTTTTATTTAGTCAGTAGCAACAAGTGGGAAAATTTGAAAAAGTGAAACAAGGAGGGGAAAAAAGAAAAAACAGCCAAAAAACCCCAGGACATTGGTGGTAGGAGGTCCAGTGTACTGCTACCTGATTACAACTCAAAAATTTCTTCCCCTCATTTACTTGGTATAAAGAAATAGGAAACATTAATGATAAAGAGTTTTCCGAACAATTTATTCCATCAGTTGACTGTAAGTGCTGTCAGAGCATGAGCTTGGCTAGAACCCGAAGTGTTAATGGTGCATTTCTTTCTCAAATTAAAAGGAAAAAAAAATACTTGAGTTCCAGTTTCGCAAGTTTAGCTTTCCCAACAAAAGGTGAGAGAGCTAACAACATACCTGTCACCTCAGATTTACCCAGTGAACAGAAACACCAGAAAGGGTAAGTCTCCTCCAAAAATGTCATCTTCCTAATCAAAGACATACTGTTGTTAATCACAATGCACACCAAAATCCTGAAAACATCCAATTGAGTGAACAAGCCATAGTTGCTTTTTAATGAGTTTAACTGGTAATCTCAGATAAACGTGCAACTGCTTGAAGTGTCTGTCTTATGTAAGGCAGTAATGAGGGGATTTAATGTTTTCTGCAGCCTACACAGCTCACAATGGTGCACACGCCACAGGTGTGGTACAATCTAACACAGAGTAGTTTCTCAGCTATGACCATTCCCCTGCTGTGGACAGAACATCGATTTTTTTAACTGGATCCAGGAGCTAGCTAAATTACCCAGCTGCTCTGTGTTTAAGCCCCCAGCTAGTTTATATACCAATAACAATAAACTTTCTATAACAGCGACCCAGTCTATTACAGTGCTTCTTGCTCAAGCTAAAAGTGGGCCACTGTTACTTCAGCTATGTTCATGGATGACACCATGGGATTTGTCCCTTCCTAAAACTGTAAAAACATATTATAAAAAGATACCAGTGCATGCTCAATTAATGGAGTTTTGTTTTGCTTTCCAATAGGATGATCTGTTATTTATGGAACAGACACACAGTATCTTAAGCCTATCAGTTGGGAATGCATTGGAAGATTGACTTCTTATTTACAAAGTAACACCTAGTCACAGTCACAAAATGTAGTACTGACAGTTGCCTCTTAATGAGTTTAATGTGATACAGTCACAGGTACTGAAAACTTCTCTCCAGATAATCCACTCATGCATTTATTTAAGAAAATAGTATTTAATTCTGACATCAATTAAATAAAATTGTTTACAGTATGTAATAGGTGTGTTGTTGGAACTGTGATGGTCTATTCTAAGAATGAGAAGTGTTATACAGAGATGTAATAGGTTTTATCAGACCAGCCAATACGGTTGTGAGAAAAAAAAAAAAAAAAAACAAAACAAAACAAGAGAGACAAGATTTTCAGATTTTGGGACCAGAAAAAGGACTTGTTTCCTCTAAAATGTAGCAATTGTTTCCCTGCAGAGATATCTGTTGGTTTACTAACATGTTGCATCTCTATAAACTTTGTCTTTCTGAAAACACATTATTAAAAATAACTGTAAAATTAACACTTAACAAAAATAAGATGTAAAAAAACCCAAAACAACAAAGCTGACAAAACACTACAGTTTACATTGCGATTTTCTTGAACTTAGGAAGAAATTCTGTCATGACTTAACTGTTCCCATTGCTTCATAACTTTCAGTGAACTACTTCTTTCAATTTTACTTTATGAAACCTTACTGAAATTAATGTCTTGTGGCTTAGGCTGATACAAATAACAGCAACAAGGTACTAAAACACTAATAAACTGATTACAAGGTCACATAAATGGATATGTATATAGCTGCTGGGCATAACACATAAGTAACTTCAGGTGCAAGCCATAAAATACAGCAGTGAATATGTAAGCACAGGCAACCACAAAAAACCCTCAGTTGTCAGTTTTGGAAAATATATATTCTCGCTGCATTTAATCAGGCATTTACTTAAAAGTATTCCCATCCTAATTGCAGATTTTAAATTGCTTTTAGAGCCAAATTTACCAAAGACTAAGATTTTTTAACAGTGACCCCAACACTGTAAGAAAACCATAGTAGATTACATAGGAGCTGCAAGACTCTCCTACATTATTTATCTACATCATATGCAGCATCTTACCTCTACAAACACAGCCATTTTCAAAATAACCCTCTAAAGAGGGTGCTCTTGTTTTCACAGTCACTCCCAGACCATCCTCAGTTAGAAACAGACTTAGCTTGAAAATGCTCACTTGCAGACAAACCAGCCCAGGCACTATATAGCTGTCAGAAGGCTGACAGCTTGTTGTATGGAGATGATCATACCTTCCCCACAGAAAGTCCCATGGGAAAGGCAGGAAACAAAAGAAATCCTGATGTGATCCATCCAACTGAGCAGGGCAGAAGTTGGCTTCTGCTGAGAGGACTAACCTGGCAGCGCCATCCAGCCCATCCCATTCAACCCTGCCCTCTGGCCAAAACACCACTGAAAGACCTGCACACCTTGTTCAAGCCCAAGCTCTCCATTCCCCCTGCTCTGTGTCATCCCAGAGCTGAGAGTTTGCTCTGGGATGAGCTGACAACTTCAGTTGCACATGTGGCCATGGAGCAGGAAGCCTGCTGTGATGTGGCACAGGGAGCCCCCCTCTGTAAAGCACCCTCTCCAGCTATAGCCTAGCACGAGGGCCTCTCCTCACCAGCCCAATTCCTAGCTGCTCCACGTGGGAAGCAGACAGCAAGTCAAGGACGTCTGCACAGAGGTTTTGTGCCCCCACACAAACTCTAATCCAATTACAGCCATGCCTTCATGGGTCCTTAAGAAGCTCCAAGAAAATGATAGCTAAAGACTGGAGCTGCATTCCTTTTTCCTGGTCTTTGTGGACCAGAGGTGATGATTTGCAGCTTCCCGTGGTTCCCAACCCACCCATCCCTACCTGCCAGCCTCTACTCCTTCCCCTCACAGTGTTCCATCATCAATCAGTTCTTCAGATGCTTGCCAGAGATCTGCTTTGTTCTGCATCCAATTCCAACTGGCTGTACACAATAAGAATTTCATTCCTATGCCTGTGCTTTCCACCTGCGAAATTGAATCCTTTATGCCATTAGCCTTCTATATTGTCCTCCGACCATATGGAAAAGGTTCCACAGTAGTCCAGAAAAAGGAAGCCTGCTACAGAAACTGGGCCCTTAATCTGCAAGAAGAAGCTTTCACACATCAGAATTCCCCTTCTCTGAGAGAAAAAAAAAACCAAAACCAACAACATTTGTGTTTCAGTTATTTGTGCAAAAAGCAGGATTCACAGACTTAAAATTATGTCATATAGAGAATAAGGCAATCTCTTGGTCTTATAAAATCCCAGGGCCAAGGCAATCTTGGGGATGGATTCTGTAGCTGAGGAAGCAGCATTCTGACGGGGATCCACCTCCTGCATGACTCTTGGTAAACATGCGCTTTCCATACTGAAGCACGGGGAATGTGATGGTTTCATCTTTTCTTTGATAGGTTTTCCTTAAGCTTTTTGGGGTTTGGTTGTTTTTTGCTTTGTGGTTTGTGGTTTTTTTTTTTCTTCTAGAGTTTTACTTAAATTTGGGGGTTGAAAGAACCTAAAATTCTGCAGAAGTCCAGTGATTTTGGCACAAGCTCAAGAACTATCGCATTGCTGAACTGACATGGCTGTGGTTCAGCCACTGATGTCCAAAGCCACGTTCCCTGTAGCCAACTGAGTTCTTTCCAGTGCTCACAGCACACCCAAAGCATGCACTATTATTCAACTAATGTAGACCACATTATGCCTTATTATATTACAGACACTGTATTTTGGTGTTTGGTGGCATGACCTTGTTGCTTCAGAGGAATACTTTTAAATAAAATGCTACTTCAGCTGGGGTGAATTTGTGAATTGTCACTTAATGTATATGAAGTTATACTTTCAAACACTCAGACATAGATGAGTGCTCAAAATCCCTTGTTTGAAGAACAACAAAATAATAAGAAATAATAATTATAGCAATAACTGCTTAGTATTTGTATGATAAAAGTGCTGAAAAGACATTAACTAATTAGTGCTCACAACACCCATGTGAGGCAGAAAGTATCATTATCCACATGCTACAGATGGAAAACTGACAATGTGGAGTTACCTGCCTTTCCAAGACATGCATGAGGGGATAATCACCTAATGCAAATTCATCAAAAACCCTGTGGGGGAAGCACCAATAGAATGGTCACAGGTTCAGTTTCCTCCCTGTGAGCTCTGAAGCATTGAGAGAGCGAGCAGCATGGAGAGATGTGGGACAGACACACGTACCCTGCATCTAATCTAGAAGCTGTGCAGAGAGGAGACAGAGACAGCTGCACAGATCATTAAAGGCAGTCTGATTACTTGAGCTTGACACCTTTTTTTTTCCCCAGAACGTCACTCACAGTGATGGGGTAGTAGAGTCAGGCTGGGAAGCCAAGTGGGTTTTGCAGGAGGAAGATCCCCTGGACTGAACCCCACTGAATATACAGCTTTAGCAGTACCACCTTTGACCACAGTTAAGATTCAAATAAAACAACTGGGATTTGCTATCCATTCCATACATGTCTTTCAGGAGTCAGGCAGACCGGGTTTCCTGCTCATGGTACATTCTGACAATGGCTCACTTAGTGGTTTGTTTTCCTTTTCCCTGTAAGGCTGTCAGCTCAGTGCTATATAACCAAGAGGTTTGGGTGACTTGCATAAAGCATGGATAAAACTACTGCTACCAATCACAGTCAAAGGCTGATCAAAGCCAACATTCATTAACTTTGAACACAAAATTGTCTGAATCCATCAGTAACTGCAATGGTGCCTAATTAGAGAAGGCATTGCCTATTTCAAAAGCCATGCTATCTAGCTGGACCATTGAGCAGTAGAGAAAAGTAAAGAGTAGCAAAATCTCATATGAAGGAATTAAAAAAGCACAGTGATTTCACT
>NC_091025.1:15100000-15102500 GCF_041296385.1 Aphelocoma coerulescens | reverse complement strand
GTGTTGTTTGTTGGGGTTTTTTCCTGAGAAAAGCCTACCTTGTGTGATAAACTCGTAATTCTCCTAAAAAAAAAATCAGTGTGGCATATGGGACAAAACACTACTCCCAGACTATGCAAAAGGCTGGAGGTATCATGTTCAGATACATTTCAGCAGTACAAAGCAAGATATAGACACACTTTTAAAACCAATTATTTAAAATAGAATAAAATTATAATGTATTTCACATGCATTTCTGAAGAACAGAAATCATGCTCAATCTAAATAAGCCATGTATGACGGCTATGAATTTATAAATGACACCACACATCAATAAACTAAACACTTAAGTAGTAATTTAAAAGACAGAATACATTTCCAAATTTTAGAAATAAATCCAGTAGGTTCTATTATATTACACATTAACAATATAAATATTTTAATATACTGTAAAATGTATGTGTTCAATGACTCATGTTAGGTTTGTGTGCTGTGGACAACTGTCTTAACAACAACATTTATGTGGTCATAACTAAGTTTTTAATTTAACACCCCATTAAGATGAAGTGAGAGGATTCACACCTCTGTCAGCACTATTGTTTCAAGTCCATCTCCATCTGGGTGCAGAGTCAACAAGACACCATCCACTCGATTTACAGCGCTAACACCTTGGAAGAGTGAGCCACTGCTTCTCTTCCCCCATGCACATACCATGAAAACGCAGGTGTGCAAGTCAGTGGATTTGTTAATGGCATGTTAACACTCACTAACATGCTGTTCATACTGAATGAATACAACAATGCTATTTTTGTTAGTTGGAGACATTTCTGAAGAGTCAAATTCAGATTTCTATTACATGTTTAAGTATGGAAAGATATCCTAAGTTAAAGACAAAAGCATTTTCTTGAAACTAAGAGCAGAAAGTCCAAAATTTTACCAGAGGGAAATACATACACATATAAAATTAATTCACCCAGAGGTGAATTAATACCTGTGATTTCTAGTTGTTTCACTCTGCCATTAAACCTTTCCAGTCTGCGGACAGAAGCGAGCATTCAACATAGCACAGAACAGCCTCAGAAACTTCAGGGCAAAGCTAAAGCTCCCACACATCCTCAGGTTCTTCACAACAAAGAGAGCTCTGTGAGACACAGAACATCAGCTCACACAGACATTCACGAGAGTGGATATCCCAACTGAGCCTCCAGGCAGGGCTCTTCCACACTGAAGATAAGCCCTACTCCACTTCTGCCACTGGCCATAATGAGCCACCTTCAGCCACAGCTCTGAGGAGAACAGAGAATAAAAAGTTGCACATCCACCCTGAAAAGTGAAATCCTGCCCAGCACAGGCGTCTGGGCCATTGGTGGGTGCAGAGCCCAGCACTTCCACTCTCACATGTGTTTTCCAGTGTCCATTCTGGGGCCAAGCCCCAAAACTTCCTACACTCAAAATACAATGGCAGCCATGTGGAATGGTGCCAGAGAGCTGTGAGAAGGGGCCTACCCCTCCCTGTTCCTGCAGCTCCATTCAGCTGCTCGACAATGGACCACGAGGATTTTGTCTTCTGCATAACGTGAGGAATTTGTCTCCTATACTGATTTTGCCCCTTTCCAATGCAGAAACTTCAGAGCATTAGCAGTGCACAGGTGATGGCTTTATTCAGAAGAATGGTAGATTTTGCTTCTTTTCCTGGGTCTCAGAAAATCTACATTGTTGAGTAGCTTGTTACTGAATCAGGCACTTATTGTATGTACAGATTACATAAACAAGAAGGTCAATTTTGTTTCAAACCTATATGAATATGGTTCTGGGACTGAATTAACTACTGATTGAAAAGTTATACATTTTCAGCTAGCTAATCATATTTTATTTCACTGCATACAGACAGAAGTGCAATGAAATTAGCTGTTTGTTTGTACATTCTGGAAAATGTTTTAACTTCAAGACTATAGAAAAAAGACAGGAAAAAATTAATGTATGTTCAGGTGAGATTGTTAGGGTAAAAGTAAGCAGGTGATAACTGAGCATAGCTCAACAGACACTGAATTGATTTCTCCTGATTTTTGACCATGCTTTTCCTTTCCTCAAAGTGTGATCACCCTTCCTCCATCATGAATTTACAGTTTTTAAGCATAGCCTAGTGTATCATGGCATAAACACAATCTCAGAGAGCGACTGTTGCATTTGCTTACTCAGTACAGAAATACAAAATGCGTTGTCAAGCTTTTCTCACACCAACTAACTGATAAGAAAACACGCTGTAACTGTACTACTTTTTATGTAGATAAGTTATTTTACATAATTTTGGTCAAAATACATATTACCAGATCGTATTTGTCTATGACATTTGAATCCTTTCTCAAGACAGGTGCTTAGTATGTGTACTGAAAATCCATCCCATTAATCCAGAACTACTGTTTTCTAAAGACAGCCATAGCTGCAGAAGGGTATCCAGGATTATGAAACATTTGTCTGTGGGAGGGGGGAGGATAGTGGTACTTCCACAATCCCTTATTGT
>NC_091025.1:15092500-15095000 GCF_041296385.1 Aphelocoma coerulescens | reverse complement strand
GCACTACTTTCTTAGACTTAAGTATTCCTTTTGGCCTACCAACTCACGGGTTGTGCTGCTATCACTAATAACCTCATCCTCTATGGCTGAAAAACTCTGTAGTTTTAGTTTATAATGGCAATATTAGTATCTAGAATGATGGTATGTAATTCTTTGTTAAAAAATCACCATTCATTTCATCAATAGAAATCAAGCTATACAAATCACTTCCTTTTGTATCATCTTCATTAGCTGAAAATCTCAAAGTTTGGTCCTGTAATCAGCTAAGTTTGAAAAAAAGCTAGAGGGGAAAGGCAGGGATTTAGTGCTTAAGTCACTTTGCTAGTACTAAATCCTGGGACTAATCTGTGCCAACTGAGACTTTACAATTGCTCCTAACTCTAGACTTCCCACCAAGAGTATCCCAACCACTTTGAAATAAATAGCAAACTAGGGCACGTGCAGCAGTGCTCTAGGGCACTTTTCATCTCGGCAGAATGAATGTCACACACTGACTTCCAGGTTACCACACTTCTCAGGAGCACCCAAATTAACATGTTTAAACTTGGTCTTGGAGAACTAGGACGACTGCAGTGAGAGGGAAGGCTCCAGCACAGCCAGTGCTACAAAAAAATGCTGCATAAAACCAAGCAGTCCAAAGAACAATTCGTGCCATGTGTCTTCTGCTTTCCTGAGCTGACTGGGAGATGCCTTTTCCCCTATGCCCCATTAATTAGATGTGAATTAGAAGCTCATAGTCTAGCTAGATGTTATCTTGCAAGGTATTTAAAGTACAAGCTGCAGCCTCCTGCCCACTATTTGCCTTCATTACCAGTGGCTCCCTTCCTGGAACTGAGTTTCTAGGCATGAGAAGTCACTGCCTTCTAAGGCACTGGCTGCAAAAGAGCTTTCTAATAGTTTATTAAAGCAGCTCTAAGCCTTTTTTTCCCCCGTCCATTTTGGTAAAATATTTATTCTTTCTTTAAAGAGCAGTTTGATAGATGCAATCATCTAAAGAATGTCCTGCCAGTTTCAAGTTAGTCACAGATACAGCTGTGCAGATCATGTTTCCTGTCAATACCAGAAACTTGTCAACCCCCTTCTCTTACCAGTTCTTCCCTCTTCAGCTGTGTCACATTCAGGCTTTCTTGTCTTTGTCTGCTAGCACATTCCCAGACCCTTTCCTTGCTTATCTACTCATCAGAGACATTTTCACTCCCCCTATTAGCTTCATCCCTCTTGATTTCTGCAGCCATCTTCTGTGCAACCTACTTTCCACAGAAACCTGCCCAACTTGAACACAGGATTATCACCCTCACCTCTAAATCCTCTATAATGCTTACAAAAAACTAGGTAACTAGTAGATGAGTTAAAATGCAGAACATTAAAAACTTTATGCAGTGCAGGATCTGGATGATATTATATGAAGGCATCTGAGGAAAGGTGGTTTCTTCTCATGTGCAGGAATAGTGACCTTGTGAATGCTACAGAAAAGATCTAAAATTAAAGCATTGGATCTCTGGACTTTAATGAAGTCAATTTAACTCCAGAGATAGGAAGATTCTTCTGCACAGATGCTCTTATACCTACTGCTGCTGTTAAAATTAATAACAATACTGCTGCTGATAACCGTAGGGGAAGGGTTTCACTTTTATTTTAACTGTGAATTAAATTTCTGTTCTGTTTATATTATGTTTGGCTTTGAGGCTTGACCTGTCAAACATCTTATTTTGTATATTTTGCAGATACAGGGGTAAAAAGTAAAATATGTCCATCTTGTTTCTTCAGAATAGTCTGTGGGTCAATTCTATTTAATTCTGCTCATACAAACTCCTCCACTAAGGGTGTAGAGTAGGGCTTTCCTGCAAAGCAACCACAAATTTAGTAAATTAGCCAGGTTGTAGTCTGACATCTGTCAGAGTACAGATCACCACCTTGTCTTTAATGAGACCAGCTTTGGAGAACAACACTATTCAACACGAAAGACAATCTCAGTTTGCTTCATAATTTCTAACTGGCTCAACAGCACAATACAATGAAAAGCCAGTTCATATATTTGTTTATAAGTACAATTTCCCTAAGACTATGATATGATTTTTAATGTAAAATACTATTTTATATATGTTCTAAAATGATTCATTTTAAAATCTGGAAGTTTTTTTTAAGAAAAATAATGTGTTATAGTAATTTGCTTATTGAGTGCCTACAATCAGATTCTGCATTCTACAGGCAAAGAATTTCTGCAAAAGTGCCGTTTCTTGCTATGTAGCTGTGATTTGTACATTTAAAATGATAAATTTAAGCCCATCAATAGTAAATCAATTGCAGGTATAGAAGATAAAACTGAAATAATTCATCATATCGCTATAGGAAAACACAAAGAGTAGATGTAATGGGACATTTTGACTTTAAATTGAAGTCTGTTGCTGGGTTTTTCAAGGACAATTCTCTTTACAAACCTTTAATGTATACATAAAAATCATCTATCAGCACATCTGATCCAAATATACTAATGTTTTTT
>NC_091025.1:15067500-15090000 GCF_041296385.1 Aphelocoma coerulescens | reverse complement strand
ACTCACACAGGATAAATTCCTGTAATCCTTACTCATGCAAATATTAACCACCATTAGGAAGGTTTTACTTTCGATGTTATGAAGTGAAATCTTTGTGTATGTCTACACTGCAGTCCCTGGGGCACTGCACTTCCTTGCAAGCTTTGAACTGGCTTGCTCAGATGCCAAAAAGCTTTCTAAGAAACTGGAGAGCCAGCACAGTAGTACTGCACTGTGAACCTTCCAAAGGACAACGTCTGCAAGGGTGGCAGCAACTCCAGTGCAAACATAACCTACACAATTCAAAGACTAAACATACTCCTTCACATCCATATTCTCGTCTGCCATCAGCCAGTCCAATAAAGAACATCTTAAGTCACAAGCATAAGGTCTCCTTCCCTTAAAAAGTATTATTTGAGGATGGAAAAGAAAAAAGTCTTTGACCCACCATACCAGTAATTGTTTAAGTCAATTCAAGAACTGATCACATTTTATGTACAATATGTCTTACCTGCAGCCAGAACAGTGAAGTCTAGTAGTCTGTGCACATGTCTAGGGAGAGGGGACAGACATCAACACACTCTGGGGCTCAGGAGAGATCCTTTAACCTCTTTGCCTCGGTTTCTCCATCTGCAAAACACGGTAAAAATGAAACCTGAGTAAATATTATAAAACATTGTAATTCAAAGTAAAATTTTGAGTTAACAGCATTAGAAACACGTAACTACTTTCTGTTTTTGTCTGTCTGCAAAATTTGGAGCATATGTACTGTACCAATATTAGCATGTCTTCACAGTCAACATCTAGAATGAATGCTTAAATATTCATTGACTTCAAATTTCAAATTGAAGTTTGAATTGACATTCATTCTGTAGATGTAACAGCTTCAACCATTAATCAGGGAATAGAAATAATACCACTCAATTTATATAATCTACATACTGTGGTCAAAATGTATACTTCTAGATATATAATCTTAAAATTTTAAAGTATTAGCTGCTTAAGTATATCATGTGGTACATCCCCTCCCTCTTCTAACTGGCTGATTTATGTAACTGAGCAACCAAACAAAAATTCTGAGATGTATGTTCAGCTCTAACGTTCACAATTTACATTGTATATTGAATCAAGTAAATACGTAACTCATGCAATCAGGGAACAGAAGAAATAACATGATTTAGGTAACCAGCTATGACTATAAATTTATAAATAATCTAAAGAAAAAACTACGAAGAAAGATTTTTAAAATGCATTATTCACTGAAGAGTTCTGTAAGCAACTACTGAATAAATACTTTCCACATTCACAAGAAAAGAAAAATCCAAAATGTACCTAAGGAGTCACTATGACTTGTTTGTTCAGATCTACCTACTCAGTGATTCTTCCCTCCTTTCCTCCCCCTTAAACTACACCTATATAAATGGAAATTCAAAGCCTATAGTTTCTAATGCACTGTCTTTGTGGATTAGTTAATTTTTAGGCAAGTTACAGGAGTATCTAATGCAAACATTTACATTTACTAAAAGGGGGGAAAAAGAAATATGAATTTACCAAAATCATTATAGCCATTATTTGAACAGAACATTTCAACCCTGCTGAATGCTTGCATTCTCTCAGCTCTGTCCTTCTGGTATTGTTCCCAGCCCTTTTTTTCAAATACATTCATACAGATACCATTGACCAGCACAACAGTCACTAAATGCATTTCTTCCCTGTGATTGCTTTGCATTGCCCCAGAATTTTGCACTTGCCAAATAAACTCCTGCTTTTCTCAACTTTCTGGTTACTGTGCAGGTTTTAGAAGTCTTAATCTTCAGGGAAATTCATTATGGTAAAGAATGAGAAAAGAAAGGAGGAAACACAGTTTAAGTGAGCTTGTGTCTTCTGTTTAAGCTCCAAGAGAGATACTCAAACTTTGGAAGTGCAATCTCTAGATAAAGATAAAAGCTCCCGTGCTGTCTCTGTAAACCAGAACACAACTGGCACTTAGCAAGTTGTCCTGTCTTCTGACAAGAACAGCATGGATGAATCTAGCCAGTCCACTTTCACTTCTCTTTCTGAAACCAGTAATAAAGTTTGAGAGGGGTTATTTTTAAAGCAGATCTTAGAGTGTTTCAGCTCACTACTGTCAGCTTCATATCTCAAATGCAATTTGATTTATAATTACATTTTAAAAACTAGCATTAAAATAACATTAGAGGGATCATAATCTGAACTTTTTAATAGTTAGGCACGTAGCATACATTTAGAAATGGAACTCCAACAGGATTCATCTGGAACATATTCTGACTGGAATTCCTTCCTTCAACCATTTCAGTGCTCTGCTGGAGCTGGTGTGCCAAGAGGCCATGGTGGAGCCCTGTATTTCAGCATTGCTTCAAATGTAAACAGACTGAAATACACTGCTGAACATTTGCTAGCCAAAGTCTTTTCTTGCATTATAGTCAGGCCCATGTTTGTAAACACCAACGGGTGAGAAAGTGCTGGAGAATCTGGAATAAGGCCTCTGCACTGAAAAGACACATGTTACATCCCTTGAAAAATCCAGTTGGCTCCACTGCTTCTGAACCTTGATGCAACTTTAACTTTCTCGGCCTCTGTGGCACAAAATGATTTGAGGGCATTGACCACTTTGAGTAGTTCTTAGAGGTCAAGTTCTGCCTGTGCCAGCCAAAATGTGTGCAGTGAAAAACCAGCATTTCCAACAACTGTTCCTACCTGTCCTCCCAGCTGTGCTAAGGACTCACATGGGGATTCAGGGAACCCTGTGCCTGCACCTCCTGAACACAAGATGGGCTTCAGAGGGGGCACAGGCTCCTTGCAAATTTTGCCTTGTTCTCCAAATCCAACGTTCTGATAAGAAAACTTTTCAACCGAATCAGTTCTGCACTGGTACCTAACTACAACTTCAGAGGCAAAAGGCAGACAAGGAATTCAGTTTCTGAACACTAGTGCTGAAGTAAATGAGCTAGTAAAAAAAAAAAAGCCTGTGCCTTAAAACCAAGTTTGAAATTTTATAGGCTTTTACTCCATAATTTGTACTTGAGCCTTCTGTTATTTTTAAACAAATCTAATTTCTTACAGCTGTGAAATTTACATTTTAAGAGTGTCTAGTGGCCATGTGCATTAATTACTTTATTGTAATATTTTAATGAGTTTGGGGTTCAACTCTGGAAGAATCCTTCTGAATCCCTGCTTCCCCACAGAATTACACTAGAACCTGATTCAATCACAACTTCACACACCCCAACCCAAACCCTGATGGACTTGCACAATATTTTCAGTTGTCTTATGAAATCACTGAACTTGAAAACTGGTTCCAGATTTTAGGACTTCTCACCAAACTAGCACTTCCCTGGTTCAGGAGCAGAGCTTCTAGGCTTTGAGGAAGTTTGTGCTTAGAGCCAAACCTGCTGGCTGAGCCTCATCTCAGTGAAAAGAGGTAGCAAAATGCAAAATTCAGCTGTGACAGCTAGCATTTGGGCCAGTCTTGTACAAGATGACACACAATGATGCAAATGGTTCCATCTCAGCATATAGGATATAAAAACACATAGGGCTAAAAGATTAGCCTCCCCAAGGAGTATCTAATTTCTCCTGGGCAGATTGAAATGCATAACTGGAAGATTTCCACCTTTGCAAAAAACTAAAAAGTACTGCAGTATCCATACTTCTGCCTCTGTATTCCCTTTATGGATTTTGTGTTGTTTGTGTCATACTAAATTATTTCTTCTTCATCTATGAGTGTGCATAAGCAGTGGTGGGAGATAAGTAAAATGAACCTGTTTTTTCAGGCAGTTTTCCATAAGGATTTAGTGCCTGTCCTTGCACTGCTGCAGGTGCAAGTGCTCTTCTTGGGACTGAGTCAGAAACCTGCAGACCATCAAGGATCTCTACAATTTGAACTGAAGAGATAAACCTTCTTACAGAATCCACTGCACTTTAATTCTCTATGAATAAACTAAAGATGCAAATCCATAATGCAGTGAGCAATGGGTTCAAGTACAAATACAGATAAATGCTGGGAAAGTGGGACTGTCTGTGTTTAGTTGACTGTGATAACAGTAAGAAGTTCATCAGCTTCAAGTGCCACCACACATGCTGCACCCACAGAGTCATGCTTGGAAATCTGACCATTTTTGTCCCCAACTCTCACCTCTCTTGGCTAGGGCAAATGCAGAATTGCAACTTCAGTGAACTACACAGCTTTTTAAAAAGCATGTTTTTAAAACCACTTACAATAAGAGCAACAGTTATTATTCAGTACATGCTTTTTATCAGATTGAAGATAAACTTTATTATAACTGGTGGAGATGGTATCAATGATTTGTGGTCTATGTGAATTCTGTAATGAGAAATGGTAATCTGTCTTGGGGCAAACAATATTGTTCTGTTTACTATGCAATTAGCAATATTAAGTCAAGATTCTATAACTGATAGCTGAAAACAGGGGTGGTAGGAAGAAACTGGAAGCACTGGGAGCTGTCACAGGACAATTATCTGAGGTCTATAAATTATTTACGGTACTTTAGCCTGACATTCCTTCTCATCCTCCAAAAATCTTCCTCAGTGCTCCAGAGATGTTCACTGTAAAAGTACCAGGACTGTCAGCAGTTTGGGGCAAAGCCAGCATATCTCCTTGTTGTGAATACTGAACATAGTGCAGGAACTTCATTTTCAGAAAAGCAGCAATAAGATAACAAAAAAATCTCTCCAAAAAAAAAGTTTTACTTTGGAATAATGAACCAACAAGCATGACAAAAAGAGGTGAAACCTAACCTCTGGTTCCTGGCATATTTGGTGTGAAATAGACTATTCCCCTTGCATTTAAATTCTTTTTAATTTATAGACCAAGTCCCACACCTTTGTGTGACCGAAACCCTGCACACTTCTTGTTTACTCTTAGATCAGCCTTAAGCTACCACCATATGGAGCTGGGAACACCACAGACAGAGCAGAAACAGTCCTTGACTAATGGTCAGAGTAAATTGTATTGGGAGTCAAGTGGGGCCACTCTCAAGTAGCTGGTTAAGAAAAGGCCTGACCTATAATGGAGCTTCTGTGTAAAGCAATATATTTTTTACTTTACATTGTAAAGGACAGAACCATAAGTATGATCAGCCACAGAAATTCCACAGTCTTTTTCTAGTCTGTTCTTTAGCTATACACATGCAGTCCAGCCCTTTTGGCTCTGATTCTGCAGAATTTTGAGATTACCTCAACAGGAACTCAGACAGAGCTACAGCCAGAGCTTTCATAGCGAACAAGCAAGACCTATAAAGTGCTAGGGTCTTCCTTGCTAAACTGATCTTCAAAAAAAAAAAAAAAAAAAAAAATCAAATTATCACATTCCTAAAGTAGCCAATTCCATTTGTAGCTCTCTGGAAATGTGATGCTCCACAGAGGGCTCCATTGCACCCAGCAGGCAAAAGCCACATTTAAGGCAGCATGACGCACCAGCGCTCAGGCAACCGGGGTGCCACAAGGAAGTGACTGCTTCTGGCAGCCTCACAGCCCCTCTCCTGCACCTCTTTTCCCTAAGGATCAGTGCCTTAAATTTCCATATACCACTGAATAACATCTGGCTGATCCAGAAGATTAGCAGCTTATTCCACCTTTGTTCTCTGCCTTCTTTTAGGATGAGCAATCAATGGCACCACAGCAGGCAGAACCCTGCAGCACAAAAGCTAACAAAATTGTAGAACGTTTTAAGGAATGACGTAAAACCTAACAGAGCGTTATGGAAGGGTATTCCCACACAGAGTGTCTGCATAAATTCCAGTGCTGCATGGAAGGGCTCTCAAATTCACTTGACTTTCCTCAACAGTGCAAGGCAAAACCAGCATCAAATGACTGCAAGAGCAGCCTCTTTAAAACTGATAAAAGTACAAACAGTTTTAATGAAGCATGCAGTAAATTTGAGGGTTTCCTTTGCACAAGAGAACACTGAATCAGAGTTTCACAGCAATGAAACAAACACATCCTGTAAAAATGAATGTGAGGAAAAAAATGATAGGAGTATAAAACTTCATGTTCCTCTACATAACATGCCAGTGATTGGTGGAAGTTATGCACAAATTTCTACTTTTTAAAAATCTCCTGTTTTGAGGGGAAAATGTTCAATAATTAGTATTTATAGGGCTTAATTTCTTTTTCTGAGGAGGTCCTGGTCAGGTCATTGTTCATTGCTACTGTTCAAAATTTACTCCCAGATTAAGAACTTCTCCTACACTAATAAACAGGTATAATAATTTTCTCCAGAATGCATTTTTTTTCAGTAATTAGCCTACATAAATGTTTTAATAGAACTACTGACATACAATAGCACAAATGGTCCTCTGACCACGACATAAAGTGAGAGATGAGATTTCTAAAAACTTTTGTATGAAGGTGCTCTAGGATTTACAAAAACAGATAGCTCTAAAACTATCCTTAAAGGTCATAAATTAGGTACTCTTTTAAATGTAATTCAATCATTCACTGTTACAGGAGCTTGATTCTATTAGTTGTCCTATGCATTTTACAAAACAGAACTCTATTAACATTATTCACTTATAGCTTCCCTCTATAAGTGGATATTCCGCTCAACAGGCTTTAAATAGATTTTTTTTTTCCCCCTGAAATTGCTATTAAGCATACTTTTACTCAAAGGGCAAAGAAGGCATAGGATTATGCTTGTACTTCAGCAAAGGATACATTTTCAGCAATCAGAACTACATTCCTATGAAGTAAAAATACTCTATATAAGCCGATTGCTTCTATCCCTCCTAACCTTGCTCTATAAGGACTCTATTCTGATCTTTTAAGTTACACACAAGTTTTCCAATTTGGCTGAATAAAGGTATCTTGTTGGGCAGCTTCATGAGCATATTCTGTGTCTTGAATTCTGACCTTGGCATGTTCAAGGTGGATCTCAATTGTAAGATGCTGCTCAGAGGAGAAAAAAAAAATACTTTAATTAAAAAAAAAAATCAGGATTTTTTTTTACTTTCTTCAGTTAAGGAAAACATTATGCAAGTCCTGCTTTTACATACCTGTCTTTGGAGAAACACTAAAATCATAAATCTTGATAAAGTGACCAAAACAACACATACATAGCCACAAGATTTTCAGAGCAATTTGCCTAACCCATAGTTACATTTCAGCCACAGAAACATCAACTGTAGATCATGCACCTCTGATTCCATGTTGATTTTACTGTGAGTGGTTGCATGCCCTCACCTCTCACAGTTTAGATGACTCTATTCTGCACGTGCAGAGGAGCATTGTGCTGGGCCAAACCACAGATCCCACAGGCAGTCTCAAAGGATTTTAGCCACCCTACAATGTTGAGCCACATGCTGCAATAATCTGACACACAGACTCTGACCCGTTGAGGTGCTGGAGTTGCAACAGCACAATCTGTACATGAAATATGTGTATGCTGAGAGCCAAATCCTCTTTCAGCTGGTTACCATACTCTGTGTTCATGTCTTACTGCTTAAAGCAGGACACATAGCAGAAATCCTACACTGTTGTTCTTCTCATTGGCCATGCCAATCCCAGATAAATCAGGGCAGATACTCTTTTCTCAGAGGAAAGGGTTGAATTTCATCTGACCACTGAGCTTCAGCTTGCACTTGAGGTTCTAATTCTCTTCTGGTCTTAGCCCATTTCTGTCTTGCTCTGGCACACACTGCCCTAGTAAGTACATTTATTACCTCAGTAATCCCTCTGAGGGCTGTCTTACTTTCACTTTATATCTGGACTCACATAAGCATCTCCCCATTTTACAAGGAAACATTTACTAGCCTTTCATAGGAGCTTCCTGTTCCATCCTGCTGAATCCCACTGTCTCTCACTCCTCAAAAGCAGGCTAACAAGTTGCACACCCCCAGGCAGCTCTCGCTCGCGGTGTTTGAGCGCTGGCTGTGAGGCACAGATGCAGAAAGGACACATGGAGGGGGCATGAGCAGGCATTCCAGGTTATCTTCTGGCCTGTTTGCAGACCTTTACTCAGCAGGCCATGCACAGAGTCATTATGGGGCCCTTACATGGTGGTACCACTCACCAGATACCTGTGGCACTGGGTGACACAGCAATTTCTAGGGTGCCCCATTCATGCTCCTTGTTCATGCCCTTGGGACCGGTGCAGAAAAGAACTGTGAAAGTCCCCTTCACCCAAGGATTCCTCAACTATGAGGTTGATCTTATTACTTTGGGACACTTGAACAGTAGAGGGTAAGCCTATTATATCATAAAAACAGGGATTTCTGCTGTAATTCTTCCAGTTCACAGCTACTTATCTTACTTGAGAGCTGCTCATGGGGTTTTTTTTCCAGGTAGTTATGGATCATCACTGCGTATTCCAGGTCCACCCTGCAAAACTCCTCAGTGTAGCAACTATTTGGTAAACCTTGTCCTGTCCAAAAACTGTCCAGCATCCCACAGTGTTACACAGGAACATGGCCACAATCCCCCTCCAACCACAGCACAGACATATCATCAGAAGAGGTAAAATTATAATTGCTAGAAAATAAAATTGCACAGATTTGCCCCAGCTATAGGTCCAGACCCACCCTAGGGACAAGAAAAAGATTTCAGTGCACAGCCTATTTTGCTAGAAACCATGTGAAGTCTCTCATCCACATCAGCCTGCTATTTTTTTCTTCTGTGGAAGCAGATAACATTCGTATTCAGCTGCTCACTTATAAATAAAAAACATTTTTACATGGGTGGATTGGAGTGGCCTTTTTTTTCCCCCCTCTTTCGGTTCCCATTATTTTATATATTACACACATGTTCTGTCAGCGAAGCTCACTTTGTTATCTGAAACATCTGTGGTACCCTGCTGTGGAGAAGGCCAACACTGCTGCTGCTGTTGCTGCCTGTCTTTATTAGCCACTGATTTGCTGATGTCGTCCTCCGACGGCTCCGGCTGGCCTCCGCAGCGCCGGGGCTGCACGGCACAACTGTGGGATTCTGCGACCTGCCAGAGGGGTCCTGCGGGTTCACAGTATGGCAGCTACCACCTATAGGAAGGTAGGAAACCAAGGCTTCATGGGGGAGTTCATGCAAGCACTGGTGTTTGTATTTCTAAGGAAATCTCTGTGAATTTATCTGCGATGCCATTGCGAGACAGCACATCCTCATCCCAATGAAAGGAACTCCCACCTGAGGCTCTCATGAGGCCTCGCTGCTGAGCACCCATAACATTTTCACTCTTTTTTGGCCAAGGGAAAAGTTACCTGTATTGATCTCCTTTAGCCTTATTTTCAAGTACATTTCACAGTTATAGTCCTGACATACTGCCCAGTCCCACAGAACTCCCTGGCATCTACTGTTGCTGCAAAGTTTATTTCCTAAGGTATGTAAGAAGTATGGATTTCCTACAAAGTCATGACAAGTTTTTAAAAGCCCAACTCACAGATGAATAGTATGTAAATGTTTCTGAAATAACATATTTATAGATAAGATATTCAGGTCACCTGATAGGAAATGAAGCTATTTCTATGTATTTTATACATATACTTTCAGCAAGCAATAGCACTTCAGTAAAAATCAGCTTAACCATTTTCCCCCTGAAAAATCAAAACCCTCTTATCTTCATATGGATTTCTTATGCAACAGATGAGGCAAATATACATTCCATAGAAGAATTTGAGAGATGATTCTTAAACCACAAAACAAGAACATTTAGGGGGAGATGCAAAAACGACTCATGAAAGCACTCGCATGGACCAGATTTCCAGCTGATGGCATTCCTTCTATGGGTCTACTGTTTTAAGAAACTGCTCTCTAATACAAAGACAAGACAGTAAGAAGTTAAAGGCACTTCCTTTCCTTTTTTAAAAAAGGGTATTTATTGATGACATAAAAGCCTGAGCTGAGTTCTGACTCCCATAGGTACACTCAAACTGGCTTTCTTGTAGATTTTCCAGATCTCTCAATGACTGAGAGCCTGATACAGAGAATAATTATGGTATGGAAGCATCATGTGACTGCTATCACTGATCTTTTACATGCAAGTCAGTGCGCATATGTGGCCAATTCAAGATTCCAGATTGAAGGCCGATGTGAGGTAATTATAAATGAAAATAAAACACAGCTTTTGAAAAAACACCCTTTTTTCTTTATAAAGTAATTGATCACCTAACCCCAGTAGGAAGGTTCAAAAGTTACTATATAACAAAGTGCTAGTAGCAAGCAGCTTGCCATATCTTTCAGGATCAAGACCATGATGACAAGAATAGAGAATCAAGAAAATAAGTGCCACAAAGACATCTCTCCCCTCCTCAACCCCCTTTGGCTTGGAGCATTACTTACTTTCAAATTTGCTTTGTTTATATTACATGGCTTTAGTGCCCCCCAAAACAGCTAAATTCTGGTCAGAAACAGGAAGGATATTTCCATATTTAAAATCTGGACCTCATTTCCCATTCCCTGAAAATAACTGAGATGTGATAGCACTGGTCTCCAAAATAATTTTCAGATTCCCCACTAACAACTTGGCGTACAGTAGAACAAGCTTCAGAACTGCTCCCCAGTCAATTCATCATGTTTCACCAGACCAGGAGCTAAGCACAGAGTCACAGGTTGTTCCCCCTGCTACAAGTATATCCTCAGAGGGAAAAACGGGATGGGATACTGTTGCTACTGCTGCCACTCGCTGAGGACTGTCTAAAGAATGTATTTCAAATCCTCCGGAGGCCAGTGAAGTCACAGATGTTTTCCACTACCAGAGCAGTACAAAGTACCTGAGCAGCAGCAAGGATCTGATCTTAAACTTACAAGAGAGTTCTTATTTGGAGGAAAGTGAAGGGAAGGAATAAAATTAATGTATATGCATAAACAAGTCCAAAACTTGGAAGATGAACTGAAAAGTCAATTATCTTTATACATTTTAAAACTGCAAACAGCTTCAAGCAGGACAGTTTTCGATCTGTCCAGATCCTTCTGCAGGACATATGTACAAGACAGAAAAAGGCTTCACATAAAGAAATATGCTAACTTGAAGTGAAGGTATTTATGGTTGCAGGGAAAAGAAAAAAAATTAGTGCAGTGCTGTGTTGGAATGATAGTAATTTCTCTTTTACCCTTTGTGTATGTCACCGTCTATTGTTACACAGTTTTTTAACATTCATCTGAATATTTCATCCATGCAAAAATTCATCCCAGCATCTTTTTTCTGAATAATGTTTGGCGGTCATTGCTTCACAACTGCAAACAATCCTTTATTGCCATTGAGTGCTACAGTCAGGCCTGTTTCATGCTGGAGGTTAGAATTTGATCCTAAGTCCATTAAATCACAGAGTCTTTTTAAAGTTTAATCTTGAGAGGATTTGAGTTATAAACAAAGGACACTATACATGGGGAAAGAAACAACAGAAAACTATGAACTTATGACATTAATGCAACCTCAAGCTCGAATTTTGTGTGTGATTTAGCAAGAAAATTCTGAGTTTTCAGCAGCAGCGCATACGCCCTGGCATGTGGGCAAAGCTAAACTGAGCATTGATGCTCACATCCAAAACACACATATGGATCCCATTTTACTATAGACGTGATTCTTCATGTGCAAAACATGTGTCTTACTGGTTTTCTTTGGCTTTTTAAGATGTGTTTCTTTTTCTATGGTGGAGGCAGGGAGCAGAGAAGTAAATAAATAATTTTTGTGGTCCTTGAATATGCATTATCTATGAACAGAACAGCCTGGGATTCAAGGGCAGGTAAAAAGCCTGGACTTCAGCTAAAAGTATCAATTTCAGCAACCAACCAAGTGCCGACAGAGAGAAACTTAGTCCACTCTACAGCTTCTGCAACATACTAATCTATCCCACTCTGTAATTGCTAGATAGGAAAGGGAAAAAGGGCTCCAGATGCTAATAACTTGGAAGTGGTAATTAGAGGAGTCCGTATTACTGCTGCGAGACTCCCATCTTCCCTTGATTACTGGAAAGAAAATTTTGTCCAGTGGGTCTCCTTCTCACTTCTAAAACAAGCAGCACTTCTGTGTTCCTAAGCTCCATCTCCATCTCACTAAACACATCAACAGGAACTTGACTGGGCCTGAAAAACTTTTTTTACCTTCCTTAACATTGGAGAATGCTCTATTTCCCGTTGAAAATTAGGGAAAATATCCACAAGGTTATAAGGTGACCTAACAGGGAAGTACCAAAAGCCCCCACTTTTAGCTATATAAGATGAAAACTGCCTTCTGCAGCCCCAGCCCAAGTGTGACAGAGAACAAGAGAGTCTGCTTCCCTTGCTTTAAAGGGTAACAAATATCTTTAAAGGCTCCTTGAGCGTTTATAATCTCTGGGATCACAGAGACAAAGTAAGTCTGGAAAGGGTCTGAACATCGCATGAGAAAGTAAAAGGAAAAATACACTTATCACAAAGAGGGAATGCATTTGTATTATTATATTGAAGTAGCACAAGGCTACAATGACAGGCTATAAATTTTTCTCTTGGATTGTAACCAATATTTTCCATTTCAAGTAGCAACAGTGTAAGAAAGAGCAACTCAGAATTAATAGGAATTACAGATATAAATTGGTAGGTACTTAGGTGAAAAAGAACCTCAAATTCAGCTGCTGTTAAAGGAGAAAAGGTTAACTGGCCCTGTGAGCAACCCTTGGACCCATTTATACTGCTGACAAAGTGACTAAAAAGGTATGCTTAGATTTTACCTGAATGATGCCCATCTTTACAGTTTTCAGATTCATAGCCCAGAATGTTACAGTAAATTTTTGGCAGTGAAAATCATCTAATTTTTATGCCTGAAATTTAACATTAAACGTAACACTAAACCTAATCTGCAATACCAAATAATAATAGCAGTGATAGTAACTATGTGGTCCTGCAGTGATGAGAATTAAGTTATAGAAATTTCTCAGTTCTACTCTTTCTGATTTGATATGTCATTTCATTAAACAACCATGAATTATTGAATATTAATAATTTTAAATCAGTGATGTGCCTTAAGATATACACTTACAGACTATTAGTATTTTTCTTAACCATTTTGTTGCTGTAACTGGCTATTGAAACACTGGCTGCTTAAAAGAAAAAAAAAAAAAATCAACCAACCAACCAAGCAAACTAGGACTGAGCTGCAAGGAGCCTGTTAGCCAAAGCCAATGTACATCAGCAAAGGTGGGTCTACAAGATGAACAATCTCTCCTCTGTTTTAAGACTCAGTCCTACATTTGATTTGATACCTGTAAATCCACATGATTTTCTAACAGGTCCATCAAAGCTTTAGAGAGAAGTCCTAAAACTGAAACTAAATCTGACAAGTCCTCTGTGTTCCCCCCTATACAGACTTCTAAAAAGAGAAGGACTGAGAATACTGTAGAAAATAAAATCAGTGCAAAGTGGTTTATCACAGGTGTTGCTGTTATTGTGCTCTGTTTGGAAAGCCCACACATTCAGCACACCTTCAATTCACACACCCAGCTGTGTGAGGTGGTGGGCTATTGTTAGTTTACAGGTTTGCAATAAAAAGCATGAAGTAATATTGGCAAGCTCACAAGCTTATAGTTTTTTTTTCCTTGTGACGTCTCCCTGCATCTATTTATCTAGTTTTCTCCTTGCTTTGTTTCTGCTTTTATATTCAGCATATTCAAAAAAGGGTCAGAAGAGGTTTTAAAGATGTAATGCCACACTCAAGCCTTTTGAACACTAAGAGAAAACCTCAAAAGGTTCACGCATAAAGGAACAAAGATATAAGGATAGCTTTGAACCTGAGGGGCTCTCTCACTGCAAGCAAGTGCATTGCCAGCATGTCACAGGTGTACACCACATGAGCAAGTGAAAAAATAAAATGCCTTTGTGAAGGGGTGTGATGCTGACGGGTCCGAGTCCAGAATGCATTAATCCCAGGGTGAACGCGTGCATCTGTCAGATATTTATGTAGCTCCTACTAGTAGTTTGTACAGATATCTGAGCAGGTGAATATCAACAGCTTTGAAACCATACGTTAAAGGGAGGCTGGGAGAGGGTAGGGGAAGGCCACGAGGCATTCTGTGTCTGACAGGGAGGGCAGGAACCCACTGCCTGAACATGGCCCTGGGTAGTCGGCACTGGGGCCCGTGGTCAGGCTCCTGCTGGCTGAGCTGTGGGACACAGGGGCAAACAACTGAGTCTTCCTCTCAATTTCCCCATCCTTGAATGAGATACTAAATGTGACCACACAATGACAATTTTCTTTCATGTCTCTCTAATTTATCTCTTTTTTTTTTCTTTTTTTTTTTTTTGGGGGGGGGGGCGGGGGTGGTGGAGAAGTAGAATTTTTTTATGGATGTGAAAGGTTTGTTTTGTACAGTAGCATGAAAATAATTTTTAGATGTTGACTAGTTTGTTGGAAGAAGACAGAGTGAAGATGTCCGTCTCCTGGTGGTTACAGGAACACACTACAGCAGAGGAGAGCCAAGTCTCATTCCTTTGTCTGGTTCAGAAATTGTTTTATTCCTGTTTTTATATATAAATTCTGAGACACTCAGGCTTGGGAATGACATGCATCAGAACCCAGGTCAGCCCAGTTCCCAGGACAGTCTCCTGACCACCAGACTGCACTCCTGGTAAGTACATATAAGCACAGTTGAATCCAACATGTTTTCAGGAAGAAAAAAATCAGATTTAAGAAAAACAATGCACTTTTGAAAAGTGACATTTTGTCTATAATGTTTAGTTTTCTCTACTAAATAGCCTCAGCAAGGAACTGTGAGAATTCATTCATCTTTGAATGAATTTATAAAACATGCTGAGAGGTCTTTGGCTGAAATGTGTGATTTTTTTATATGATTAGCACTGACTACTAGAATACAAAAATTGTCAGTTTATACACCCCTTTAACCTAGACCACTCAGTTACTCCTACCATACATGACTTTTAGGAAATGAAAGGAAAACTGTTTTGATAATAAATGTGAAGCTTCCAAAGGAGGTTTGCTAGGAAAATTTTCCTTCAAATTAAAATTTTCTGTAAAACAGAGAAAACAAATCTCTCAAATCCCCTCCACTTCAAACAGCCTAGCAACTACCTTGAACCCTCCATGGTTCAAGTTTCTCTCAAAGGGAAGGGAATCAAAAACTAGCTTGGGAGTCCTCTAGGACCCTATTGCTAGAGAAGTAATTCCACCTTTGAAAATCTTGGTGCAACAAAGTGAATCCTTCAAGAGTTGCAATTTCATTTTGTCCTCAATGGTCCATAGACACACACAGTGCTGGAGAAATGTGCCTTCCTCACCCTTCTGAAGTGTTACAGCTTCACTGAAAACGTTGCAGGGAGGATCCACACACAGGGCACGGGGCTTGTAGTTCAGCATTGCCCAAACTCTGCTCCCAAACATTCTTAGTCCATAATAAACCCCATGAATTTCAACAGCTCCACTGACACTGTTGCTAAGTGCTTCTGAAAATATCTAATCACACCTTCCCATCCTCTTGTACATCTACCTTTCACAATATCAGAACACGCACTCTGCAGTAGCCCCTTTCTATTTATTTCCCCCATACTCCCCTTCCCAAGAAGATCTTTTTCATACCACCTCCTTCTTCTCTTGTGTAGTTAACTTTTTCCAGTCCTTGGAAATTAAACACTCACCCCTGCTTTTGCCCCAGCTCCCAACAACCTCTTGCAAGGGTCCTCTTGCAGCTCACCCACCCTATGGAGTGGGGGAAGACACACCATAATTGCTCTGTGCTTGGCACCTGAGAGGGAATAATCACACTTTTTTTTATTGCTCTGCTTTGTTTTCATGAAGCACAGTTAATAAAGAGGGGTGTGAATAAAGCTGTGGTTTACCAGAGACCCACCACCCTTCTTGTTGGAGGCCCCTTGGAGTGCCCCTACTCCAGCACCTGGTCTAGAGAGGGCAAATCCAGATCCAGTGTTGCTCCACGGAAAGGACAACAACACAAATGATACCCCCACTGTGTATTAAAAAATATTGAGATATTTAATCTGAGGAGTTGTCCATTGCATGGCGTCTGTAAAATATGCCCCAAACATTCTCAGGACTACGGCTCAAAGAGTTTGATTAAAATTGAGTAAAATCAGTCTCTCATCCTTCTGTTTAAAAAATGAGAATTCATTTATTCAGTTTAATTCAAAGATTTATATATGATTAAAATTACTATAAGATGTCTAGCTTTTCTGCAATAAACTGCAATGGCCATCAAAATATTGATAGTCATTGGTAAATTACTTCTGGTGTTTAATCAATGTTATTTTTTTATCATCCAATTTTTTCTTCAAGTCAGCTTCTAACACTAAACTACATTTCATCAAGGTTGGTAAAATGTTTAGAAAGGAACAGATGTCAGAATATGGGGATTGCCAATAACACTGATGGAAGCCAGTAATTTCTTTCCTGTCCAAAGGCAAAAGAATGAAGAATAATCTAGACTGTATACAATAATACAAGATTTACTACAACATTAATGGCTATAAAAAGTAAAAGTATACAAAAGCTATCTCCATTTTTTCAAACCATCACTAAGGGCAGTGTTTTTCAATTTGAGACAATTTTTACAGGAAAATGAAAGGTCTATGTATTCTTAAACCTTTAAATATCCATAAAATACAGATGAAGACACAGCCTAGTATTGGTTGCTTCCAAATATACTTGTATATTAGTCTATTGTGCAAGTTAATAATTTTGCCAAATCTCAAAAAATGTGGATGCAATCTTTCCTTTAAGAAAGCGGCTCAGCTTGTTATTTACAGATTGTAACATTTACATAAGAGTTTGGTTTAACAAGAGATATAAATATAGATAAAACCCTTAGGACTTCATTCTTTAAACTGCCCTCTAAAAATCTGCCCTACAATTTGCACACTGAATTTTGTGCAGACTATTCTTGGAAGCCTTTTGTGAATTAGGGAGAACTGACTCGAAACAGGGGCTGGTTAATCACAATTTTGCAAATTGTACGTAGCAATCATCCCCACATTGTGAAATTCAGATCTATAAAATGCTGATGTTTTAAAGCTGAAAAATAAATAAGCTAAGTAGGAATACTTTGCTAAGAAAAAAAAGAAGAAAGAGAAGACCCTTTGCAAAGAAGTCCCTAAAAAAAATAATAATTAGAATAAGAGAAGTGGCATCATAGATAATGTGCATCTCCATTCCAGATCTCAACTGTAAGCCCACCCTGGAAAAAACGTTACCAGCTGACTGTTCCTGCCCCAGTCTCATGTCAACACTCACCTGAATGTACCAGACAAACTCCTGCACTTCCAAGAATAAACCTGGGGGAGGTTTGCTATTTTAGAAGGCTCCTGTATATTCATCTACCACCTGGACAAGCCCCTCAGTGGAGAAAGGGCTGGTGAAACCTGGCCCTTCCACGTGTCCGTCGCTGTGTGTCTGTGCCCCCAGACAGAGCTGCTCGGATCATACACCAGGACTGTCACTCGAGCATCAACTGCAGCCACATGGACACACCACGTTTTGGTGCATGCTGAATGCAAGCACTTGACAATAATAGCTGGCAACTAAACAGTTTGAGGGAGAAGGAGCAGAATTTATGTGGAAAAGACGATGCCTCAAAGAAGACTCTTTTGTTCTGCTTTAAGCTGCAGCTAATGTAACTTCAGCAGCAGCTGACTCAAAATTCTTCTTTCTACACAGGTTTTGCAATTCCTAACATTTAGTATAAATGAAGGTCTCTATTTATTTTCCCTTATCTGTCACAGAAGGACCTTGACAAACTGCCTGTTTTGAGTGTACAAGGATATGCTGAAATTCATGCAAAATATTTTCTCTTACCAATATCATTATAAAGAGAAGAACTTTCCATTGTGGTTCAGCAGTGTGTGTCAGTCACTTTCCTGCCATTCCAAGCCCCTTCACTATGGACACAAGTCACAAACAGTGGAAACTCTGTTTTCCTGATGTTGATCCTCCCTAAAGGTCAGGTTTCTTACCTCAAACATTCCAGCAGTTGCTTAGACTGCAGTTCAGGAATTTTGTGTAACATTGCTTCTAGAAAGCAAATATTTATGTTAGTAAATACCATTAAAGTATTACTGTTATACAGGTATTCTCATTAGCAAACTGCTAAATAGGAGGAAGATAATTTTAAACTAAATTGATAGAAACATATTATAATTGTGTATTAAACAAACTTAACCATCTTACTTGACTGTGCTAAGTGTTTTGTCAAACATGAAGTCCAGCTATTAACTATTTTTATGGGAATTAATGTTTTTAGAATTACTACAAATTCAGAACTCATGCCTTTGCTACAGAGAGTAGGCAGATGCAGAAAGCCCTGCAATGAACAGAACAAATCAGCATTACCAGGATTTCATAAAAGTAGTGGTCAGGAGAATAATAAAAAGGAAAACAAAGGACCCACAGGAACCTTATAGGGGGATGAAATAAGGAAATTCCTCTTGAATGGGAGAGGCTTACATTCATGCCTGGCTCTGAAAAGGTAGATCAGGGATTTAGCTTCACACATGATAAGTGAATATCCTGAGCATCAGGCTCAGTTATTCTGGTAGAGCACATTCACTCACCCACTCCTGCTGGAGTTCCCCCTTTTGTTGTTCTTTCCCCTTTTTTAATTGAAGAAAGAATTTAACCTACAACTTCATCATTGCATATGAATGTCAAAAGGAGAAGAGTTCAGGAATCTCAAAGTATATATTACTTATTCAAAAAGAACAGCTTGAGCAATTTTAGCCAATGAAACAAAACTTTTTAATATCTGGAATTTTTAAGGGATGAAAAGAAGCCTCTCTCATTTTAGTTCCATCCCACTGCTCAGATTGGAATCAAGATCTACAGAGAAAGAGCTGAGCTTCTCACTTTCTCTGCTTCTCACTTTGGAGGCCAAGACTACATCAGGAAAAGCTCCTATATTACTAATTAATGCAAAATTAGGATATTTTTAAGGTCCTAAAAGATGATGCCTCTTGTGATAAGGGAACATGGGAGACTCAAAGCAATGAAGGGGTGGTAAGTGGGAAGGAGCCTTTCATGGACAGGATCTAGATTAAGAAAAGTTCCTACAAAAACTTTGGAAGATTCTTGTTTGCTATTTTGAAGACAACCTGCCTGTGAGTCCAGATGTACTCATCCAGACTTTCAAACACACATTTCAATGTGCTCCGAGTTTAAATGTAAGATGGCAAATGAGCCATTCATCATACACAAAATCATCTTAAATATCACCTGAGCCATTTCACTTATTTGAGAAATGTTGGCAGCACTGAACTTGAAAATACTGTTTATTTCAGAGGTAAAATGCCCAAGACTGGATCTTTAAATTTAACATAATGAAGCCAAAAAAGTGATTTATTCCTTGTTTGTTACATCCAGTTATGCTGATAATTAGGCAAATGCTTTGCCTCTATGTTTTTGTTAACTTCCCGAGTATTTCTACTGAAGGATTTTATTCTTCGTGCAGCCCAGCTTTTATTCATGATCTGAGAGCATTGTATTTTCTATTTGTTATTGTGTTTTTAGGCAAATATGTTTCAGAAACATAATTTTAGTATGGATTCAAAATTCAGAGCACTTTAAAAAAAAATAATTATGTGTCTAAGAACCCCCACAGGACTCCAGCACCAGGTGATTCACAGTCCCAGTACGATGGGGTTTTGAGCAGCAGCCAGCTCAGGTAGGGCACAGGGCAGGTGCTCACACAGAGAAGCCCAGCAGTGTTTGATTCTGTGTGTTGACCCAGACATTAGGATGTTTACTGTCTGCATCCGACTCCTTCCCTTCCTGAAAAGCTCTGCAATACCAAACCAGCTCACAACATGTCAGCCTTCTGATGGATACATCAAGCTCTGTCTCTTAGCATTTCTCTACTGCTTGGGAAGCTTTGACCTCGTGGCTCTAACAAATCACACCAACTGCCTGGACAGCACAAGCAGACATTCCTTGCACGAGTCCAGAGGCTTTCAGGGCAACATGAGGCCTCTGCTTGAGAAAACTGTAGGCAGTTGCTTAGGAGCAGAGTATAATGTTGCTTTACAGTTCACTATAATTTTATTTTTATCACTACTACTACTTAACAGAAGTACTTTGGAATTACTAAAGTTGTCTGCTCAAAGCCAAACTCTTGCCAGATGCTGCTGCTCACAGTCCAATCCGAGAACAGCAGAACTCCCTGATGCTGCCTCTGAAGGGATACAGACCTTGATTCCATGAGCCAGAGAGACTCAAGAGATGCTACTAACTAAAAACAAAATACTCAAATCCTAAAAAAATTAATCTACAAATCAGCATCAGGGTATTTCAAATTATCCCGTAACTCCCATAAGCAAAAAAAGCTTCAAAATGTGTCTCTTTGGAAAGAGCTTTAGGTATTTTTTAGGCTACATCCACACAGGGAAGAGATTCTACCCTTAAAGTTTTAGAACACTATAAGATGCAGAGGAATTAGCCTCATCCAGCCATTTAGAAAAGTTTAAGGAAAGTAACAGTAACACCTTCTCTCAAAACCAATGACTATCACATAGCACACGATCACGAGTTTCAAATTTTAAAAAGCTTTAACACTTTAAAATAAAATACATTATATATATAATATAGACAATATAGGGAAGTGTAATGAGAGTAACCAAATCTGTTTTCTCCACTGTGCTTCTCATGGCCCAGTATCTCTGGTGTCACTGCACTTGTACATTTGACGCCATCTCCTGCCTTGGACTAACATGGAGCTGCTCTACACCAGCTGCAGCTGTGCCTGCTAGCTTGGCTCATTTGAAGCTTGTTTTGAATAACTTCCCCTGTTTACCAATATTTTTAAGAAGTTCAAATCTAAAATCGCTGCAGCTAGAAATATACAACACAAAATGTGGTCAGCATAAGAAAATCTGAACAGACACTCACAATTTACTTGGTTCCCTGTTAGGGGAATGAGAAAGATGCACATTACTTCCATTATCTGTCCTTAAGTGTTTTTTGTCAAATTGTGACTCTGCCACCATTCTTCAGTGACAGACATTAGGTATGACATTTTTTGACACAATGTCAATAGTGACATCGGTAATATTTGACACAAGGCACATTGGGGTTATTTGACACAGACAATTGGATAGCTCAGGGCACTGGAGATCCAATGCATAAGGAGTTATACCTCCAAGTCACCAGTGAATATCTAACCCAATGTTTTCTAGCTGCTACCAAATGATGGCTCCTCAGAGTCTTATACAGGAGGAGTTTGAGTATATTGAACAGATGTCCAGAAAACAAAATTCAACACAATAAATTACACTAATCTGTGCCCTATGTTGAAGCACCATGGAATGAATAGTCAGTGACAAAGCTATTCTTCTACTGCTATCTGTAATTCCTTTTAAAAATGGTTGAATCCCAAAGGAGACATGGGAGGATCAAATGAGTCAGAGAGCACTACAGCTCCAGTCTCCTGAATAAGATTTCTGTCTCAACAGCTTTCAGTCCCATGGCTTTCATTAACAGTTAAATACACTTAGGGGAAAATACAAATGTGAAATGTTACTTTCAATGATGTGTTTTCCAAATATTTCACGATTGGCTAATATACAGGACTCACAAATGCTGAGCAGAAAAATGAATTACATATATGATCACGCTAGAATTTCCTAGAGTGCCACAGTCCTGATTAAACAAAGCACTATTACCTACATCCAGCACAGCACTCATCTAAGACCAGAGTCTTGCAATATCTATTATGCATCTGGCTGAGCTCCTGAATCCTGCATCCAGCCCTGAGGTCCATTTCTCAAAACCTGGAAGCTCTGGATGTGAGAAGAAAGAGGTGCTAGTCCTGGGGACATGTGGACTACCTGGACTTACAAGGACAGGCACCCGGCATAAGGTACCTGGGTGCTTGGAGAATTTCTTATCAGTAAGCCAAAGATTTAGAAATCTAAGTTCTGCTGAGTCTTTGTAGAGTGTATGAATCCCCTTTTGAAGCAAATGTTTTACATTTTTGTCTTACTCTAAGGTTATGCATATGTTCAAACACCTTTAGCAATGCAACTTCACAGGAACACAACTTTAAGGAACAAGGTAATTTTTTTCAGAGTTAAGTGTTTTACTTATAGACTTCTTTTTAATAAATACAACTACCAAATCAGAGTCAATTCATGAACAAAATGTTCATGAATTTTTTGTTATTTTATATTAAAAGATGATTCACATTAGCCTGTTTATCACAGGAAACCATCTACATGACAATGCGAACATTGTTCAGTCAATAGCTAGAACCAACAGCTGGGCTACCTACAGATTCCCTAGAACACTTACTTTATTTATTTTAAATAAGGTCATTCTTACACCTAGACTCCTCAATTGTTCTGGAAATTTGGCTTGACTTAAAAAAAAAAAGGCCATCCTAAGTGATAAAATCAAAATACATGAAGCATATTCACTGTCCCTTAAGAAATCACCCCACATTGTTACATATCACAGAAAAAGACGCAAAGCACATTTTGTTAATCGTATGTTTGGACCCATGTTATATTGCAACATCTCAAAATTGAGAGTGCAAATTGTAGAAAAGTGTGAGAACAATATGTATTTTACTG